>NW_027445002.1:0-155717 GCF_048569485.1 Anomaloglossus baeobatrachus
GGGTAATGTACTGTAAGGACATTATACTGTGTGTGGGGGAATGTACTGTGATGATATTATACTGTGTGTGGGGGAATGTACTGTGGGGACATCATACTGTGTGTTGGGGAATGTACTGGGAGGACATTATACTGTGTGTGGGGGAATGTACTGTGGGGACATTATACTGTGTGTGGGGGAATGTACTGTGGGGACATCATACTGTGTGTGGGGGAATGTACTGTGAGAACATTATACTATGTATGGGGGAATATACTGTGAGGACATCATGCTTTGTGCGGGGGAATGTACTGTGAGGACATCATACTGTGTGTGGGGGGAATGTACTGTGAGGACATTATACTGTGTGTGGGTGAATGTAATGTGAGGACATCATACTGTGTGTGGGGGAATGTACTGTGGGGACATCATACTGTGTGTGGGGGAATGTACTGTGAGGACATCATACTGTGTGTGGGGGAATGTACTGTGAGGACATCATACTGTGTGTGGGGGGAATGTACTGTGAGGACATCATACTCTGTGTGAGGGAATGTACTGTGAGGACATCATACTGTGTGTGAGGGGAATGTACTGTGCGGACATCATACTGTGTGTAGGCGGAACGTACTGTGAGGACATCATACTGTGTGTGAGGGGAATGTACTGTGAGGATATCATACTGTGTGTGGGGGAATGTACTGTGAGGACTTCATACTGTGTGTGAGGGGAATGTACCTTGAGGACATTATACTGTGTGTGGGAGGAATGTACTAATTGGATATCATACTGTGTGTGGGGGAATGTACTGTGAGGACATCATACTGTGTGTGGGAGGAATGAACTGTGAGGACATCATACTGTGTGCGGGGGAATATACTGTGAGGACATCATACTGTGTGTAGGGGAATGTACTGTGGGGACATCATACTGTGTGTGGGGGAATGTACTGTGGGGACATCATACTGTGTGTGGGGGAATGTACTGTAAGGACATCATACTGTGTGTGGGGGGAATGTACTGTGAGGACATCATACTGTGTGTGGGGGAATGTACTGTGAGGACATCATACTGTGTGTGGGAGGAATGTACTGTGAGGACATTATACTGTGTGTGTGGGAATGTACTGTGAGGACATCATACTGTGTGTGGGGGAATG
Source organism: Anomaloglossus baeobatrachus (assembly GCF_048569485.1). NCBI lineage: Eukaryota > Metazoa > Chordata > Amphibia > Anura > Aromobatidae > Anomaloglossus > Anomaloglossus baeobatrachus. The sequence goes on from NW_027445002.1 coordinate 1,139, forward strand.
TTCTGTGGGGACATTATACTGTGTGTGGGGGAATGTACTGTGGGGACATTATACTGTGTGTGGGGGAATGTACTGTGAGGACATTATATTGTGTGTGGGGGAATGTACTGTGAGGACATCATACTGTGTGTGGGGGGAATGTACTATGGGGACATCATACTGTGTGTGGGGGGAATGTACTGTGAGGACATCATACTGTGTGTGGGGGAATGTACTGTGAGGACATCATACTGTGTGTGGGGGAATGTACTATGAGGACATCATACTGTGTGTGGGGGGAATGTACTGTGAGGACATCATACTGTGTGTGGGTGAATGTACTGTGAGGAAATCATACTGTGTGTGTGAGGGAATGTACTGTGAGGACATTATACTGTGTGTGGGGGAATGTACTGTGAGGACATCATACTCTGTGTGGGGGGAATGTACTGTGAGGACATTATACTGTGTGTGGGGGAATGTACTGTGAGGACATCATACTCTGTGTGGGGGGAATGTACTGTGAGGACATTATACTGTGTGTGGGGGGAATGTACTGTGAGGACATTATACTGTGTGTGGGGGAATGTACTGTGAGGACATTATACTGTGTGTGGGGGAATGTACTGTGAGGACATCATACTGTGTGTGGGGGAATGTACTGTGAGGACATCATACTGTGTGTGGGGGGAATGTACTGTGAGGACATTATACTGTGTGTGGGGGAATGTACTGTGGGGACATTATACTGTGTGTGGGGGAATGTACTGTGAGGACATTATACTGTGTGTGGGGGAATGTACTGTGAGGACATCATACTGTGTGTGGGGGGAATGTACTGTGAGGACATTATACTGTGTGTGGGGGAATGTACTGTGGGGACATCATACTGTGTGTGGGGGAATGTACTGTGATGACATTATACTGTGTGGGGGGGAATGTACTGTGAGGACATTATACTGTGTGTGGGGGAATGTACTGTGGGGACATTATACTGTGTGAGGGGGAATGTACTGTGAGGACATTATACTGTGTGTGGGTGAATGTAATGTGAGGACATCATACTGTGTGTGGGGGAATGTACTGTGGGGACATCATACTGTGTGTGGGGGAATGTACTGTGAGGACATCATACTGTGTGTGGGGGTAATGTACTGTGAGGACATTATACTGTGTGTGGGGGGAATGTGCTGTGAAGACATCATACTGTGTGTGGGGGAATGTACTGTGAGGACATCATACTGTGTGTGGGGGAAATTACTGTGAGGACATCATACTGTGTGTGGGGGGGTATGTGTTGGGAGGACATCATACTGTGTGTGGGGGGAATGTACTGTGAGGACATCATACTGTGTGTGGGGGAATGTACTGTGAGGACATCATACTGTGTGTGGGGGAATGTACTGTGAGGACATTATACTGTGTATGAGGGAATGTACTGTGAGGACATTATACTGTATGTGGGGGAATGTACTGTGAGGACATTATACTGTGTGTGGGGGAATGTACTGTGAGGACATCATACTGTGTGTGGAGGAATGTTCTGTGGGGACATTATACTGTGTGTGGGGGAATGTACTGTGGGGACATCATACTGTGTGTGGGGGAATGTACTGTGAGGACATTATACTGTATGTGGGGGAAATGTACTGTGAGGACATTATACTGTGTGTGGGGGAATGTACTGTGAGGATATCATACTGTGTGTGGGGGAATGTACTGTGAGGACATCATACTGTGTGTGAGGGGAATGTACCTTGAGGACATTACACTGTGTGTGGGAGGAATGTAGTAATTGGATATCATACTGTGTGTGGGGGAATGTACTGTGAGGACATCATACTGTGTGTGGGAGGAATGTACTGTGAGGACATCATACTGTGTGCGGGGAAATATACTGTGACGACATCATACTGTGTGTAGGGGAATGTACTGTGGGGACATCATACTGTGTGTAGGGGAATGTACTGTGGGGACATCATACTGTGTGTGGGGGAATGTACTGTAAGGACATCATACTGTGTGTGGAGGAATGTACTGTGAGGACATCATACTGTGTGTGTGGGGGGAATGTACTGTGAGGACATCATACTGTGTGTGGGGGAATGTACTGTGAGGACATCATACTGTGTGTGGGAGGAATGTACTGTGGGGACATCATATTGTATGTGGGGGAATGTACTGTGAGGACATTATACTGTGTGTGTGGGAATGTACTGTGAGGACATCATACTGTGTGTGGGGGAATGTTCTGTGGGGACATTATACTGTGTGTGGGGGAATGTACTGTGGGGACATTATACTGTGTGTGGGGGAATGTACTGTGAGGACATTATACTGTATGTGGGGGAAATGTACTGTGAGGACATTATACTGTGTGTGGGGGAATGTACTGTGAGGACATCATACTGTGTGTGGGGGAATGTTCTGTGGGGACATTATACTGTGTGTGGGGGAATGTACTGTGGGGACATTATACTGTGTGTGTGGGAATGCACTGTGAGGACATTATACTATGTGTGGGGGAATGTACTGTGAGGACATCATACTGTGTGTGGGGGGAATGTACTGTGGGGACATCATACTGTGTGTGGGGGGAATGTACTGTGAGGACATTATACTGTGTGTGGGGGAATGTACTGTGAGGACATCATACTGTGTGTGGGGGAATGTACTGTGAGGACATCATACTGTGTGTGGGGGGAATGTACTGTGGGGACATCATACTGTGTGTGGGGGAATGTACTGTGGGGACATCATACTGTGTGTGGGGGAATGTACTGTGAGGACATTATACTGTGTGTGGGGGAATGTACTGTGAGGACATCATACTGTGTGTGGGGGAATGTTCTGTGGGGACATTATACTGTGTGTGGGGGAATGTACTGTGAGGACATTATACTGTGTGTGGGGGAATGTACTGTGAGGACATCATACTGTGTGTGGGGGAATGTACTGTGAGGACATCATACTGTGTGTTGGGGGAATGTACTGTGAGGACATCATACTGTGTGTGAGGGAATGTACTGTGAGGATATCATACTGTGTGTGGGGGAATGTACTGTGAGGACATCATACTGTGTGTGAGGGGAATGTACCTTGAGGACATTATACTGTGTGTGGGAGGAATGTACTAATTGGATATCATACTGTGTGTGGGGAGGAATGTACTGTGAGGACATTATACTGTGTGTGGGGGAATGTACTGTGAGGACATCATACTGTGTGTGGGAGGAATGTACTGTAAGGACATCATACTGTGTGCGGGGGAATATACTGTGAGGACATCATACTGTGTGTAGGGGAATGTACTGTGGGGACATCATACTGTGTGTGGGGGAATGTACTGTGACGACATTATACTGTGTGTGGGGGAATGTACTGTGAGGACATTATACTGTGTGTGGGGGAATGTACTGTGAGGACATCATACTGTGTGTGGGGGGAATGTACTGTGAGGACATTATACTGTGTGTGGGTGAATGTAATGTGAGGACATCATACTGTGTGTGGGGGAATGTACTGTGGGGACATCATACTGTGTGTGGGGGAATGTACTGTGATGACATTATACTGTGTGTGGGGGAATGTACTGTGAGGACATTATACTGTGTGTGGGGGAATGTACTGTGGGGACATTATGCTGTGTGTGGGGGAATGTACTGTGAGGACATTATACTGTGTGTGGGTGAATGTAATGTGAGGACATCATACTGTGTGTGGGGGAATGTACTGTGGGGACATCATACTGTGTGTGGGGGAATGTACTGTGAGGACATCATACTGTGTGTGGGGGTAATGTACTGTGAGGACATTATACTGTGTGTGGGTGAATGTAATGTGAGGACATCATACTGTGTGTGTGGGAATGTACTGTGAGGACATCATACTGTGTGTGGGGGAATGTTCTGTGGGGACATTATACTGTGTGTGGGTGAATGTAATGTGAGGACATCATACTGTGTGTGTGGGAATGTACTGTGAGGACATCATACTGTGTGTGGGGGAATGTTCTGTGGGGACATTATACTGTGTGTGGGGGAATGTACTGTGGGGACATTATACTGTGTGTGGGGGAATGTACTGTGAGGACATTATACTGTATGTGGGGGAAATGTACTGTGAGGACATTATACTGTGTGTGGGGGAATGTACTGTGAGGACATCATACTGTGTGTGGGGGAATGTTCTGTGGGGACATTATACTGTGTGTGGGGGAATGTACTGTGGGGACATTATACTGTGTGTGTGGGAATGCACTGTGAGGACATTATACTATGTGTGGGGGAATGTACTGTGAGGACATCATACTGTGTGTGGGGGGAATGTACTGTGGGGACATCATACTGTGTGTGGGGGGAATGTACTGTGAGGACATTATACTGTGTGTGGGGGAATGTACTGTGAGGACATCATACTGTGTGTGGGGGAATGTACTGTGAGGACATCATACTGTGTGTGGGGGGAATGTACTGTGGGGACATCATACTGTGTGTGGGGGAATGTACTGTGGGGACATCATACTGTGTGTGGGGGAATGTACTGTGAGGACATTATACTGTGTGTGGGGGAATGTACTGTGAGGACATCATACTGTGTGTGGGGGAATGTTCTGTGGGGACATTATACTGTGTGTGGGGGAATGTACTGTGAGGACATTATACTGTGTGTGGGGGAATGTACTGTGAGGACATCATACTGTGTGTGGGGGAATGTACTGTGAGGACATCATACTGTGTGTTGGGGGAATGTACTGTGAGGACATCATACTGTGTGTGAGGGAATGTACTGTGAGGATATCATACTGTGTGTGGGGGAATGTACTGTGAGGACATCATACTGTGTGTGAGGGGAATGTACCTTGAGGACATTATACTGTGTGTGGGAGGAATGTACTAATTGGATATCATACTGTGTGTGGGGAGGAATGTACTGTGAGGACATTATACTGTGTGTGGGGGAATGTACTGTGAGGACATCATACTGTGTGTGGGAGGAATGTACTGTAAGGACATCATACTGTGTGCGGGGGAATATACTGTGAGGACATCATACTGTGTGTAGGGGAATGTACTGTGGGGACATCATACTGTGTGTGGGGGAATGTACTGTGACGACATTATACTGTGTGTGGGGGAATGTACTGTGAGGACATTATACTGTGTGTGGGGGAATGTACTGTGAGGACATCATACTGTGTGTGGGGGGAATGTACTGTGAGGACATTATACTGTGTGTGGGTGAATGTAATGTGAGGACATCATACTGTGTGTGGGGGAATGTACTGTGGGGACATCATACTGTGTGTGGGGGAATGTACTGTGATGACATTATACTGTGTGTGGGGGAATGTACTGTGAGGACATTATACTGTGTGTGGGGGAATGTACTGTGGGGACATTATGCTGTGTGTGGGGGAATGTACTGTGAGGACATTATACTGTGTGTGGGTGAATGTAATGTGAGGACATCATACTGTGTGTGGGGGAATGTACTGTGGGGACATCATACTGTGTGTGGGGGTAATGTACTGTGAGGACATTATACTGTGTGTGGGTGAATGTAATGTGAGGACATCATACTGTGTGTGGGGGAATGTACTGTGAGGACATCATACTGTGTGTGGGGGGAATGTACTGTGGGGACATCATACTGTGTGTGGGGGGAATGTACTGTGAAGACATCATACTGTGTGTGGGGGAATGTACTGTGAGGACATCATACTGTGTGTGGGGGAATTTACTGTGAGGACATCATACTGTGTGTGGGGGGGTATGTGTTGGGAGGACATCATACTGTGTGTGGGGGGAATGTACTGTGAGGACATCATACTGTGTGTGGCGGAATGTACTGTGAGGACATTATACTGTGTATGAGGGAATGTACTGTGAGGACATTATACTGTATGTGGGGGAATGTACTGTGAGGACATTATACTGTGTGTGGGGGAATGTACTGTGAGGACATCATACTGTGTGTGGGGGAATGTTCTGTGGGGACATTATTCTGTGTGTGGGGGAATGTACTGTGGGGACATCATACTGTGTGTGGGGGAATGCACTGTGAGGACATTATACTGTATGTGGGGGAAATGTACTGTGAGGACATTATACTGTGTGTGGGGGAATGTAATGTGAGGACATCATACTGTGTGTGGGGGAATGTTCTGTGGGGACATTATACTGTGTGTGGGGGAATGTACTGTGGGGACATTATACTGTGTGTGGGGGAATGCACTGTGAGGACATTATACTGTGTGTGGGGGAATGTACTGTGAGGACATCATACTGTGTGTGGGGGGAATGTACTGTGGGGACATCATACTGTGTGTGGGGGGAATGTACTGTGAGGACATCATACTGTGTGTGGGGGAATGTACTGTGAGGACATCATACTATGTGTGGGGGAATGTACTGTGAGGACATCATACTGTGTGTGGGGGGAATGTACTGTGGGGACATCATACTGTATGTGGGGGAATGTACTGTGAGGACATTATACTGTGTGTGGGGGAATGTACTGTGAGGACATCATACTGTGTGTAGGGGAATGTTCTGTGGGGACATTATACTGTGTGTGGGGGAATGTACTGTGAGGACATTATACTGTGTGTGGGGGAATGTACTGTGAGGACATCATACTGTGTGTAGGGGGAATGTACTGTGGGGACATCATACTGTGTGTGGGGGAATGTACTGTGAGGACATCATACTGTGTGTGGGGGGAATGTTCTGTGAGGACATCATACTGTGTGTGGGGGAATGTACTGTGAGGACATCATACTGTTTGTGGGGGAATGTACTGTGAGGACATCATACTGTGTGTGGGGGAATGTACTGTGAGGACATCATACTGTGTGTGGGGGAATGTACTGTGAGGACATTATACTGTTTGTGGGGGACTGTACTGTGAGGACATCATACTGTGTGTGGGGGGAATGTACTGTGAGGACATTATACTGTGTGTGGGGGAATGTACTGTGGGGACATTATACTGTGTGTGAGGGGAATGTACTGTGAGGACATCATACTGTGTGGGGGGAATGTACTGTGAGGACATTATACTGTGTGTGGGTGAATGTACTGTGGGGACATCATACTGTGTGTGGGGGGAATGTATTGTCAGGACATCATAGTGTGTGTGGGGGGGTATGTGTTGGGAGGACATCATACTGTCTGTGGTGGGAATGTACTGTGGGTACATCATACTGTGTGTGGGGGAATGTACTGTGAGGACATTATATTGTGTGTGGGAGGAATGTACTGTGGGGACATTATACTCTGTGTGGTGGGAATGTACTGTGAGGACATCATACTGTGTGTGGGGGAATGTACTGTGAGGACATTATACTGTGTGTGTGGGGGAATGTACTGTGAGGACATCATACTGTGTGTGGGGGGAATGTACTGTGAGGACATTATACTGTGTGTGGGTGAATGTAATGTGAGGACATCATACTGTGTGTGGGTGAATGTACTGTGAGGACATCATACTGTGTATGGGGGGAATGTACTGTGGGGACATCATACTGTGTGTGGGGGGAATGTACTGTGAGGACATCATACTGTGTGTGGGGGAATGTACTGTGAGGACATCATACTGTGTGTGGGGGAATGTACTGTGAGGACTTCATACTGTGTGTGGGGGGTATGTGTTGGGAGGACATCATACTGTGTGTGGGGGAATTTACTGTGAGGACATCATACTGTGCGTGGGGGGGTATGTGTTGGGAGGACATCATACTGTGTGTGGGGGGAATGTACTGTGAGGACATCATACTGTGTGTTGGGGAATGTACTGTGAGGACATTATACTGTGTATGAGGGAATGTACTGTGACGACATTATACTGTATGTGGGGGAATGTACTGTGAGGACATTATACTGTGTGTGGGGGAATGTACTGTGAGGACATCATACTGTGTGTGGGGGAATGTTCTGTGGGGACATTATACTGTGTCTGGGGGAATGTACTGTGGGGACATTATACTGTGTGTGGGGGAATGTACTGTGAGGACATTATACTGTGTGTGGGGGAATGTACTGTGAGGACATCATACTGTGTGTGGGTGAATGTACTGTGGGGACATCATACTGTGTGTGGGGGGAATGTATTGTCAGGACATCATAGTGTGTGTGGGGGGGTATGTGTTGGGAGGACATCATACTGTGTGTGGGGGAATGTACTGTGACGACATTATACTGTGTGTGGGGGAATGTACTGTGAGGACATTATACTGTGTGTGGGGGAATGTACTGTGAGGACATCATACTGTGTGTGGGGGGAATGTACTGTGAGGACATTATACTGTGTGTGGGTGAATGTAATGTGAGGACATCATACTGTGTGTGGGGGAATGTACTGTGGGGACATCATACTGTGTGTGGGGGAATGTACTGTGATGACATTATACTGTGTGTGGGGGAATGTACTGTGAGGACATTATACTGTGTGTGGGGGAATGTACTGTGGGGACATTATACTGTGTGTGGGGGAATGTACTGTGAGGACATTATACTGTGTGTGGGTGAATGTAATGTGAGGACATCATACTGTGTGTGGGGGAATGTACTGTGGGGACATCATACTGTGTGTGGGGGAATGTACTGTGAGGACATCATACTGTGTGTGGGGGTAATGTACTGTGAGGACATTATACTGTGTGTGGGTGAATGTAATGTGAGGACATCATACTGTGTGTGGGGGGAATGTACTGTGGGGACATCATACTGTGTGTGGGGGGAATGTACTGTGAAGACATCATACTGTGTGTGGGGGAATGTACTGTGAGGACATCATACTGTGTGTGGGGGAATTTACTGTGAGGACATCATACTGTGTGTGGGGGGGTATGTGTTGGGAGGACATCATACTGTGTGTGGGGGGAATGTACTGTGAGGACATCATACTGTGTATGAGGGAATGTACTGTGAGGACATTATACTGTATGTGGGGGAATTTACTGTGAGGACATCATACTGTGTGTGGGGGGGTATGTGTTGGGAGGACATCATACTGTGTGTGGGGGGAATGTACTGTGAGGACATCATACTGTGTATGAGGGAATGTACTGTGAGGACATTATACTGTATGTGTGGGAATGTACTGTGAGGACATTATACTGTGTGTGGGGGAATGTACTGTGAGGACATCATACTGTGTGTGGGGGGAATGTACTGTGGGGACATCATACTGTGTGTGGGGGGAATGTACTGTGAAGACATCATACTGTGTGTGGGGGAATGTACTGTGAGGACATCATACTGTGTGTGGGGGAATTTACTGTGAGGACATCATACTGTGTGTGGGGGGGTATGTGTTGGGAGGACATCATACTGTGTGTGGGGGGAATGTACTGTGAGGACATCATACTGTGTATGAGGGAATGTACTGTGAGGACATTATACTGTATGTGGGGGAATTTACTGTGAGGACATCATACTGTGTGTGGGGGGGTATGTGTTGGGAGGACATCATACTGTGTGTGGGGGGAATGTACTGTGAGGACATCATACTGTGTATGAGGGAATGTACTGTGAGGACATTATACTGTATGTGTGGGAATGTACTGTGAGGACATTATACTGTGTGTGGGGGAATGTACTGTGAGGACATCATACTGTGTGTGGGGGAATGTTCTGTGGGGACATTATTCTGTGTGTGGGGGAATGTACTGTGGGGACATCATACTGTGTGTGGGGGAATGCACTGTGAGGACATTATACTGTATGTGGGGGAAATGTACTGTGAGGACATTATACTGTGTGTGGGGGAATGTAATGTGAGGACATCATACTGTGTGTGGGGGAATGTTCTGTGGGGACATTATACTGTGTGTGGGGGAATGTACTGTGGGGACATTATACTGTGTGTGGGGGAATGCACTGTGAGGACATTATACTGTGTGTGGGGGAATGTACTGTGAGGACATCATACTGTGTGTGGGGGGAATGTACTGTGGGGACATCATACTGTGTGTGGGGGGAATGTACTGTGAGGACATCATACTGTGTGTGGGGGAATGTACTGTGAGGACATCATACTATGTGTGGGGGAATGTACTGTGAGGACATCATACTGTGTGTGGGGGGAATGTACTGTGGGGACATCATACTGTATGTGGGGGAATGTACTGTGAGGACATTATACTGTGTGTGGGGGAATGTACTGTGAGGACATCATACTGTGTGTAGGGGGAATGTACTGTGGGGACATCATACTGTGTGTGGGGGAATGTACTGTGAGGACATCATACTGTGTGTGGGGGGAATGTTCTGTGAGGACATCATACTGTGTGTGGGGGAATGTACTGTGAGGACATCATACTGTTTGTGGGGGAATGTACTGTGAGGACATCATACTGTGTGTGGGGGAATGTACTGTGAGGACATCATACTGTGTGTGGGGGAATGTACTGTGAGGACATTATACTGTTTGTGGGGGAATGTACTGTGAGGACATCATACTGTGTGTGGGGGGAATGTACTGTGAGGACATTATACTGTGTGTGGGGGGAATGTACTGTGAGGACATTATACTGTGTGTGGGGGAATGTACTGTGGGGACATTATACTGTTTGTGGGGGAATGTACTGTGAGGACATCATACTGTGTGTGGGGGGAATGTACTGTGAGGACATTATACTGTGTGTGGGGGGAATGTACTGTGAGGACATTATACTGTTTGTGGGGGAATGTACTGTGAGGACATCATACTGTGTGTGGGGGGAATGTACTGTGAGGACATTATACTGTGTGTGGGGGAATGTACTGTGAGGACATTATACTGTGTGTGGGGGAATGTACTGTGGGGACATCATACTGTGTGTGGGGGAATGTACTGTGAGGACATCATACTGTGTGTGGGGGGAATGTACTGTGAGGACATTATACTGTGTGTGGGGGGAATGTACTGTGAGGACATTATACTGTGTGTGAGGGGAATGTACTGTGAGGACATCATACTGTGTGGGGGGAATGTACTGTGAGGACATTATACTGTGTGTGGGTGAATGTACTGTGGGGACATCATACTGTGTGTGGGGGGAATGTATTGTCAGGACATCATAGTGTGTGTGGGGGGGTATGTGTTGGGAGGACATCATACTGTCTGTGGTGGGAATGTACTGTGGGTACATCATACTGTGTGTGGGGGAATGTACTGTGAGGACATTATATTGTGTGTGGGAGGAATGTACTGTGGGGACATTATACTGTGTGTGGTGGGAATGTACTGTGAGGACATCATACTGTGTGTGGGGGAATGTACTGTGAGGACATTATACTGTGTGTGTGGGGGAATGTACTGTGAGGACATCATACTGTGTGTGGGGGGAATGTACTGTGAGGACATTATACTGTGTGTGGGTGAATGTAATGTGAGGACATCATACTGTGTGTGGGTGAATGTACTGTGAGGACATCATACTGTGTATGGGGGGAATGTACTGTGGGGACATCATACTGTGTGTGGGGGGAATGTACTGTGAGGACATCATACTGTGTGTGGGGGAATGTACTGTGAGGACATCATACTGTGTGTGGGGGAATGTACTGTGAGGACTTCATACTGTGTGTGGGGGGTATGTGTTGGGAGGACATCATACTGTGTGTGGGGGAATTTACTGTGAGGACATCATACTGTGCGTGGGGGGGTATGTGTTGGGAGGACATCATACTGTGTGTGGGGGGAATGTACTGTGAGGACATCATACTGTGTGTGGGGGAATGTACTGTGAGGACATTATACTGTGTATGAGGGAATGTACTGTGACGACATTATACTGTATGTGGGGGAATGTACTGTGAGGACATTATACTGTGTGTGGGTGAATGTACTGTGGGGACATCATACTGTGTGTGGGGGGAATGTATTGTCAGGACATCATAGTGTGTGTGGGGGGGTATGTGTTGGGAGGACATCATACTGTGTGTGGGGGGAATGTACTGTGAGGACATCATACTGTGTATGAGGGAATGTACTGTGAGGACATTATACTGTATGTGGGGGAATTTACTGTGAGGACATCATACTGTGTGTGGGGGGGTATGTGTTGGGAGGACATCATACTGTGTGTGGGGGGAATGTACTGTGAGGACATCATACTGTGTATGAGGGAATGTACTGTGAGGACATTATACTGTATGTGTGGGAATGTACTGTGAGGACATTATACTGTGTGTGGGGGAATGTACTGTGAGGACATCATACTGTGTGTGGGGGGAATGTACTGTGGGGACATCATACTGTGTGTGGGAGGAATGTACTGTGAAGACATCATACTGTGTGTGGGGGAATGTACTGTGAGGACATCATACTGTGTGTGGGGGAATTTACTGTGAGGACATCATACTGTGTGTGGGGGGGTATGTGTTGGGAGGACATCATACTGTGTGTGGGGGGAATGTACTGTGAGGACATCATACTGTGTATGAGGGAATGTACTGTGAGGACATTATACTGTATGTGGGGGAATTTACTGTGAGGACATCATACTGTGTGTGGGGGGGTATGTGTTGGGAGGACATCATACTGTGTGTGGGGGGAATGTACTGTGAGGACATCATACTGTGTATGAGGGAATGTACTGTGAGGACATTATACTGTATGTGTGGGAATGTACTGTGAGGACATTATACTGTGTGTGGGGGAATGTACTGTGAGGACATCATACTGTGTGTGGGGGAATGTTCTGTGGGGACATTATTCTGTGTGTGGGGGAATGTACTGTGGGGACATCATACTGTGTGTGGGGGAATGCACTGTGAGGACATTATACTGTATGTGGGGGAAATGTACTGTGAGGACATTATACTGTGTGTGGGGGAATGTAATGTGAGGACATCATACTGTGTGTGGGGGAATGTTCTGTGGGGACATTATACTGTGTGTGGGGGAATGTACTGTGGGGACATTATACTGTGTGTGGGGGAATGCACTGTGAGGACATTATACTGTGTGTGGGGGAATGTACTGTGAGGACATCATACTGTGTGTGGGGGGAATGTACTGTGGGGACATCATACTGTGTGTGGGGGGAATGTACTGTGAGGACATCATACTGTGTGTGGGGGAATGTACTGTGAGGACATCATACTATGTGTGGGGGAATGTACTGTGAGGACATCATACTGTGTGTGGGGGGAATGTACTGTGGGGACATCATACTGTATGTGGGGGAATGTACTGTGAGGACATTATACTGTGTGTGGGGGAATGTACTGTGAGGACATCATACTGTGTGTAGGGGAATGTTCTGTGGGGACATTATACTGTGTGTGGGGGAATGTACTGTGAGGACATTATACTGTGTGTGGGGGAATGTACTGTGAGGACATCATACTGTGTGTAGGGGGAATGTACTGTGGGGACATCATACTGTGTGTGGGGGAATGTACTGTGAGGACATCATACTGTGTGTGGGGGGAATGTTCTGTGAGGACATCATACTGTGTGTGGGGGAATGTACTGTGAGGACATCATACTGTTTGTGGGGGAATGTACTGTGAGGACATCATACTGTGTGTGGGGGAATGTACTGTGAGGACATCATACTGTGTGTGGGGGAATGTACTGTGAGGACATTATACTGTTTGTGGGGGAATGTACTGTGAGGACATCATACTGTGTGTGGGGGGAATGTACTGTGAGGACATTATACTGTGTGTGGGGGGAATGTACTGTGAGGACATTATACTGTGTGTGGGGGAATGTACTGTGGGGACATTATACTGTTTGTGGGGGAATGTACTGTGAGGACATCATACTGTGTGTGGGGGGAATGTACTGTGAGGACATTATACTGTGTGTGGGGGGAATGTACTGTGAGGACATTATACTGTTTGTGGGGGAATGTACTGTGAGGACATCATACTGTGTGTGGGGGGAATGTACTGTGAGGACATTATACTGTGTGTGGGGGAATGTACTGTGAGGACATTATACTGTGTGTGGGGGAATGTACTGTGAGGACATCATACTGTGTGTGGGGGAATGTACTGTGAGGACATCATACTGTGTGTGGGGGGAATGTACTGTGAGGACATTATACTGTGTGTGGGGGGAATGTACTGTGAGGACATTATACTGTGTGTGAGGGGAATGTACTGTGAGGACATCATACTGTGTGGGGGGAATGTACTGTGAGGACATTATACTGTGTGTGGGTGAATGTACTGTGGGGACATCATACTGTGTGTGGGGGGAATGTATTGTCAGGACATCATAGTGTGTGTGGGGGGGTATGTGTTGGGAGGACATCATACTGTCTGTGGTGGGAATGTACTGTGGGTACATCATACTGTGTGTGGGGGAATGTACTGTGAGGACATTATATTGTGTGTGGGAGGAATGTACTGTGGGGACATTATACTGTGTGTGGTGGGAATGTACTGTGAGGACATCATACTGTGTGTGGGGGAATGTACTGTGAGGACATTATACTGTGTGTGTGGGGGAATGTACTGTGAGGACATCATACTGTGTGTGGGGGGAATGTACTGTGAGGACATTATACTGTGTGTGGGTGAATGTAATGTGAGGACATCATACTGTGTGTGGGTGAATGTACTGTGAGGACATCATACTGTGTATGGGGGGAATGTACTGTGGGGACATCATACTGTGTGTGGGGGGAATGTACTGTGAGGACATCATACTGTGTGTGGGGGAATGTACTGTGAGGACATCATACTGTGTGTGGGGGAATGTACTGTGAGGACTTCATACTGTGTGTGGGGGGTATGTGTTGGGAGGACATCATACTGTGTGTGGGGGAATTTACTGTGAGGACATCATACTGTGCGTGGGGGGGTATGTGTTGGGAGGACATCATACTGTGTGTGGGGGGAATGTACTGTGAGGACATCATACTGTGTGTGGGGGAATGTACTGTGAGGACATTATACTGTGTATGAGGGAATGTACTGTGACGACATTATACTGTATGTGGGGGAATGTACTGTGAGGACATTATACTGTGTGTGGGGGAATGTACTGTGAGGACATCATACTGTGTGTGGGGGAATGTTCTGTGGGGACATTATACTGTGTGTGGGGGAATGTACTGTGGGGACATTATACTGTGTGTGGGGGAATGTACTGTGAGGACATTATACTGTGTGTGGGGGAATGTACTGTGAGGACATCATACTGTGTGTGGGTGAATGTACTGTGGGGACATCATACTGTGTGTGGGGGGAATGTATTGTCAGGACATCATAGTGTGTGTGGGGGGGTATGTGTTGGGAGGACATCATACTGTATGTGGTGGGAATGTACTGTGGGTACATCATACTGTGTGTGGGGGAATGTACTGTGAGGACATTATATTGTGTGTGGGAGGAATGTACTGTGGGGACATTATACTGTGTGTGGTGGGAATGTACTGTGAGGAGATCATACTGTGTGTGGGGAATGTACTGTGAGGACATTATATTGTGTGAGGGAAGAATGTACTGTGGGGACATTATACTGTGTGTGGTGGGAATGTACTGTGAAGACATCATACTGTGTGTGGGGGAATGTACTGTGAGGACATTATACTGTGTATGGGGGGGTATGTTTTGAGAGGACATCATACTGTGTGTGGGGGGAATGTACTGTGAGGACATCATACTGTGTGTGGGGGAATGTACTGTGAGGACATTATACTGTGTTTGAGGGAATGTACTGTGAGGACATTATACTGTGTGTGGGGGAATGCACTGTGGGGGCATCATACTGTGTGTCGGGGGAATGTACTGTGGGGACATCATACTATGTGTGGGGGAAATGTACTGTGAGGACATCATACTGTGTGTGGGGGAATGTACTGTGAGGACATTATACTGTGTGTGGGGGAATGTACTGTGAGGACATCATACTGTGTGTGGGGGATTGTTCTGTGGGGACATTATACTGTGTGTGGGGGAATGTACTGTGGGGACATTATACTGTGTGTGGGGGAATGTACTGTGAGGACATCATACTGTGTGTGGGGGGAATGTACTGTGGGGACATCATACTGTGTGTGGGGGAATGTACTGTGAGGACATTATATTGTGTGTGGGAGGAATGTACTGTGGGGACATTATACTGTGTGTGGTGGGAATGTACTGTGAGGAGATCATACTGTGTGTGGGGGAATGTACTGTGAGGACATTATACTGTGTGTGGGGGGGTATGTTTTGGGAGGACATCATACTGTGTGTGGGGGGAATGTACTGTGAGGACATCATACTGTGTGTGGGGGAATGTACTGTGAGGACATTATACTGTGTTTGAGGGAATGTACTGTGAGGACATTATACTGTGTGTGGGGGAATGTACTGTGGGGACATCATACTGTGTGTCGGGGGAATGTACTGTGGGGACATCATACTGTGTGTGGGGGGAATGTACTGTGAGGACATCATACTGTGTGTGGGGGAATGTACTGTGAGGACATTATACTGTGTGTGGGGGAATGTACTGTGAGGACATCATACTGTGTGTGGGGGGAATGTACTGTGGGAACATCATACTGTATGTGGGGGAATGTACTGTGAGGACATTATACTGTGTGTGGGGGAATGTACTGTGAGGACATCATACTGTGTGTGTGGGGGATTGTTCTGTGGGGACATTATACTGTGTGTGGGGGAATGTACTGTGGGGACATTATACTGTGTGTGGGGGAATGTACTGTGAGGACATCATACTGTGTGTGGGGGGAATGTACTGTGGGGACATCATACTGTATGTGGGGGGAATGTATTGTCAGGACATCATAGTGTGTGTGGGGTGGTATGTGTTGGGAGGACATCATACTGTGTGTGGTGGGAATGTACTGTGGGTACATCATACTGTGTGTGGGGGAATGTACCGTGAGGACATTATATTGTGTGTGAGAGGAATGTACTGTGGGGACATTATACTGTGTGTGGTGGGAATGTACTGTGAGGAGATCATAATGTGTGTGGGGGAATGTACTGTGAGGACATTATATTGTGTGTGGGAAGAATGTACTGTGGGGACATTATACTGTGTGTGGTGGGAATGTACTGTGAAGACATCATACTGTGTGTGGGGGAATGTACTGTGAGGACATTATACTGTGTGCGGGGGGGTATGTTTTGGGAGGACATCATACTGTGTGTGGGGGGAATGTACTGTGAGGACATCATACTGTTTGTGGGGGAATGTACTGTGAGGACATTATACTGTGTGTGAGGGAATGTACTGTGAGGACATTATACTGTGTGTGGGGGAATGCACTGTGGGGACATCATACTGTGTGTCGGGGGAATGTACTGTGGGGACATCATACTGTGTGTGGGGGGAATGTACTGTGAGGACATCATACTGTGTGTGGAGGAATGTACTGTGAGGACATCATACTGTGTGTGGGGGAATGTACTGTGAGGACATTATACTGTGTGTGGGGGAATGTACTGTGAGGACATTATACTGTGTGTGGGGGAATGTACTGTGAGGACATTATACTGTGTGTGGGGGAATGTACTGTGAGGACATCATACTGTGTGTGGGGGAATGTACTGTGAGGACATCATACTGTGTGTGGGGGAATGTACTGTGAGGACATCATACCGTGTGTGGGGGAATGTACTGTGAGGACATCATACTGTGTGTGGGGGAATGTACTGTGAGGACATCATACTGTGTGTGGGGGGAATGTACTGTGAGGACATCATACTGTGTGTGGAGGAATGTACTGTGAGGACATCATACTGTGTGTGGGGGAATGTACTGTGAGGACATTATACTGTGTGTGGGGGAATGTACTGTGAGGACATTATACTGTGTGTGGGGGAATGTACTGTGAGGACATTATACTGTGTGTGGGGGAATGTATTGTGAGGACATTATACTGTGTGTGGGGGAATGTACTGTGAGGACATTATACTGTGTGTGGGGGGAATGTACTGTGAGGACATTATACTGTGTGTGGGGGAATGTACTGTGAGGATATTATACTGTGTGTGGGAGGAATGTACTGTGAGGACATCATACTGTGTGTGGGGGAATGTACTGTGAGGACATTATACTGTGTGTGGGGGAATGTACTGTGAGGACATTATACTGTGTGTGGGGGAATGTACTGTGAGGACATTATACTGTGTGTGGGGGAATGTACTGTGAGGACATCATGCTGTGTATGGGGGAATGTACTGTGGGGACATTATACTGTGTGTGGGGGAATGTACTGTGATGACATTATATTGTGTGTGGGGGAATGTACTGTGAGGACATTATACTGTGTGTGGGGGAATCTACAGTGAGGACATCATACTGTGTGTGTGGGGGAATGTACTGTGAGGACATTATACTGTGTGTGGGGGAATGTACTGTGAGGACATTATACTGTGTGTAGGGGGAATGTACTGTCAGGACATTATACTGTGTGTGGGGGAATGTACTGTGAGGACATTATACTGTGTGTAGGGGGAATGTACTGTGAGGACATTATACTGTGTGTGGGGGAATGTACTGTGAGGACATTATACTGTGTGTGGTGGAATGTACTGTGAGGACATCATACTGTGTGTGGGGGAATGTACTGTGAGGACATCATACTGTGTGTGGGGGGAATGTACTGTGAGGACATCATACTCTGTGTGTGGGGGAATGTACTGTGAGGACATCATACTGTGTGTGGGGGGAATGTACTGTGGGGACATTATACTGTGTGTGGGGGGAATGTACTGTAGGGACATCATACTGTGTGTGGGGGGATTGTACTGTGAGGACATTATACTGTGTGTGTGGGGGAATGTACTGTGAGGACATCATACTGTGTGTGTGGGGGAATGTACTGTGAGGACATTATACTGTATGTGGGGGAATGTACTGTGAGGACATTATACTGTGTGGGGGGAATGTACTGTGGGGACATCATACTGTGTGTGGGGGAATGTACTGTGAGGACATTATACTGTGTGTGGGGGAATCTACTGTGAGGACATTATACTGTGTGTGGGGGAATGTACTGTGAGGACATCATACTGTGTGTGGAGGAATGTACTGTGAGGACATTATACTGTGTGTGGGGGAATGTACTGTGAGGACATTATACTGTATGTGGGGGAATGTACTGTGAGGACATCATACTGTGTGTGGGGGAATGTACTGTGGGGACATCATACTGTGTGTGGGGGAATGTACTGTGAGGACATTATACTGTGTGTGGGGGAATGTACTGTGAGGACATTATACTGTGTGTGGGGGAATGTGTTGTGGGGACAGTTTCTGTGTGTGGGGGAATGTACTGTGAGGACATTATACTGTGTGTGGGGGAATGTACTGTGAGGACATTATACTGTGTGTGGGGGAATGTATTGTGGGGACAGTTTCTGTGTGTGGGGGGAATGTACTGTGAGGACATCATACTGTGTGTGGGGGGAATGTACTGTGAGGACATCATACTGTGTGTGGGGGAATGTACTGTGAGGACATTATACTGTGTGTGTGGGGGAATGTACTGTGAGGACATCATACTGTGTGTGGGGGAATGTACTGTGAGGACATTATACTGTGTGTGTGGGGGAATACACTGTGAGGACATTATACTGTGTGTGTGGGGGAATGTACTGTGAGGACATTATACTGTGTGTGTGTGGAGAATGTACTGTGAGGACATTATACTGTGTGTGTGGGGGAATGTACTGTGAGGACATCATACTGTGTGTGGGGGAATGTACTGTGAGGACATTATACTGTGTGTGGGGGGGAATGTACTGTGAGGACATCATACTGTGTGTGGGGGAATGTACTGTGAGGATATTATACTGTGTGTGGGGGGAATGTACTGTGAGGACATCATACTGTGTGTGGGGGAATGTACTGTGAGGACATCATACTGTGTGTGGAGGAAGGTACTGTGAGGACATCATACTGTGTGTGGAGGAATGTACTGTGAGGACATTATACTGTGTGTGGGGGAATGTACTGTGGGGACATCATACTGTGTGGGGGGAATGTACTGTGGGGACATCATACTGTGTGTGGGGGAATGTACTGTGAGGACATTATACTGTGTGTGGGGGAATGTACTGTGAGGACATAATACTGTGTGTGGGGGGAATGTACTGTGAGGACATCATACTGTGTGTGGGGGGATTGTACTGTGAGGACATCATACTGTGTGTGGGGGAATGTACTGTGAGGACATCATACTGTGTGTGGGGGAATGTACTGTGAGGATATAGTACTGTGTGTGGGGGAATGTACTGTGAGGACATCATACTGTGTGTGGGGGAATGTACTGTGAGGACATCATACTGTGTGTGGGGGGAATGTACTGTGAGGACATCATACTGTGTGTGGGGGAATGTACTGTGAGGACATCATACTGTGTGTGGGGGAATGTACTGTGAGGATATTATACTGTGTGTGGGGGAATGTACTGTGAGGACGTCATATTGTGTGTGGGGGAATGTACTGTGAGGATATTATACTGTGTGTGGGGGAATGTACTGTGAGGACGTCATATTGTGTGTGGGGGAATGTACTGTGAGGATATTGTACTGTGTGTGGAGGAATGTACTGTGAGGACATTATACTGTGTGTGGGGGAATGTACTGTGAGGACATCATACTGTGTGTGGGGGGAATGTACTGTGGGGACATCATACTGTGTGTGGGGGAATGTACTGTGAGGACATTATACTGTGTGTGGGGGAATGTACTGTGAGGTTATTGTACTGTGTATGGGGGAATGTACTGTGAGGATATTGTACTGTGTATGGGGGAATGTACTGTGAGGACATTATACTGTGTGTGGGGGGAATGTACTGTGAGGACATTATACTGTGTGTGGGGGGAATGTACTGTGAGGATATTATACTGTGTGTGGGGGAATGTACTGTGAGCACACCATACTGTGTGTAGGGGGAATGTACTGTGGGGACATTATACTGTGTGTGGGGGGAATGTACTGTGAGGACATTATACTGTGTGTGGGGGAATGTACTGTGAGGACATTATACTGTGTGTGGGGGGAATGTACTGTGAGGATATTATACTGTGTGTGGGGGAATGTACTGTGAGCACACCATACTGTGTGTGTGGGGGGAATGTACTGTGAGGACATCATACTGTGTGTGGGGGAATGTACTGTGAGGACATTATACTGTGTGTGGGGGAATGTACTGTGAGGACATTATACTGTGTGTGGGGGAATGTACTGTGAGGACATCATACTGTGTGTGGGGGAATGTACTGTGAGGACATTATACTGTGTGTGGGGGGAATGTACTGTGAGGATATTATACTGTGTGTGGGGGAATGTACTGTGAGCACACCATACTGTGTGTGTGGGGGGAATGTACTGTGAGGACATCATACTGTGTGTGGGGGAATGTACTGTGAGGACATTATACTGTGTGTGGGGGAATGTACTGTGAGGACATCATACTGTGTGTGGGGGAATGTACTGTGAGGACATTATACTGTGTGTGGGGGAATGTACTGTGAGGACATCATACTGTGTGTGGGGGAATGTACTGTGAGGATATTATACTGTGTGTGGGGGAATGTACTGTGAGCACACCATACTGTGTGTGTGGGGGGAATGTACTGTGAGGACATTATACTGTGTGTGGGGGAATGTACTGTGGGGACATCATACTGTGTGTGGGGGGAATGTACTGTGAGGACATTATACTGTGTGTGTGGGGGGATGTACTGTGAGGACATTATACTGTGTGTGGGGGAATGTGCTGTGAGGACATCATACTGTGTGTGGGGGAATGTGCTGTGAGGACATCATACTGTGTGTGGGGGAATGTACTGTGAGGACATCATACTGTGTGTGGGGGAATGTACTGTGAGCACACCATACTGTGTGTGTGGGGGGAATGTACTGTGAGGACATTATACTGTGTGTGGGGGAATGTACTGTGAGGACATCATACTGTGTGTGGGGGAATGTACTGTGAGGACATCATACTGTGTGTGGGGGAATGTGCTGTGAGGACATCATACTGTGTGTGGGGGAATGTACTGTGAGGACATTATACTGTGTGTGGGGGAATGTACTGTGAGGACATCATACTGTGTGTGGGGGAATGTACTGTGAGGACATTATACTGTGTGTGGGGGAATATGAAGAAAGGAATTTCCAGCATTCAGGTTTCAGATTATTTTAGAAAACGAATTTCTTTATTCCAAAATGATTATAAGGTGATTCCATATGTATAAAAACAAGTGGCAATTATCAAACAGATACGCGTTTCGGAGGATCATCTCCTTAGTCTGAGACAACACCATTCAAATGAAAAGCCCTTAAAAAAGGTCAAGGGGGAGGGGAAAATCACAGAGAAATGAGATCACATGTGTAGAAACACGACTGAGTGGGTAGCACATGAGAGACTTTTTACAATACATTTGAAATTTCATTTTTCACATTGAGCCCATGCGGCATTCTGCTATTAAGTAAAATTATCCGTTTTGCTTTGCAGCAGTGTAACAGTTTTATCAGATCACCGCCCGTTTTAGGGGGTCACTTTTTCGGCAGCGTTCACTTTGAGCGATGTCAGATTGCCGGCATGCACATGTAATGTTTAGATGCGGTAGAAGCTGCGTGTAGTGGTATGGTTTACATCATAGACGGCGTAATGTACGGGAGGTACTTCCCACATACTGGACGCGGCAGCTCGTGCAGGGGATGATGTAGACCACCGCAGCGGTACCGCAATTAGTAAAGGACTTAATGGTAAAGTCTCGGTTATTAGCGCAAGATGTGAATTTAGTGGTATTAAACATGAACCTACATAAACCACAGTTTTTGAGCACATTTGTAGGAGCGCAATGTGGGTAACCAGTTATGTGAACAGTGACTTATATGCTTATTGAGCATTGTGTGGTCACTGGTGAGACGCGATTGGCCTTTGTAGTGTTGCGCTTACACACAAATCTCACGCCATTAGCCGGAATGTCTTTTAAGGTGTTGTCAACCTGCAAGATAGGTAAAAATGTCTAGACAATATCGATGACATGATAATAATCACTACTAAAACAGGATGAAAGCTGCCTGGGAGAGGTTGTGCAGACACAGAATGTGGAGTTTGTTCCAGATATTGCTGTTTTTCTGTTCAGAGTTTAGCTTTGCTTGGTAATGACCTTTGGGGAATAGCCCCTGTTTTTGAACCTGTTTGTAATAATATCGCATTGCTTCTGGTAAGAGCCTTCAGAAGTGCAGTGCGTCTGGCCCTAATGAATTCCCCCACAGGTATGTTATTGATGACATGGCGGGGATGGCAGCTGGAGGCATATCATACGTGGATGGCAGCTGGAGGCATATCATACGTGGATGGCAGCTGGAGGCATATCATACGTGGATGGCAGCTGGAGGCATATCATACGTGGATGGCAGCTGGAGGCATATCATACGTGGATGGCAGCTGGAGGCATATCATAGGGAGTTGCCCGCAGCTGCCTTTCTGTATAGGTCACAATCCACACTGTCAGCACCAGCATTAGCTGTCAATGGAAGGTCCAAGAAGGAAATTGAAGTGGGATCAGTTTGATGGGTAAAAAATAATATTACAGGGACTATTGTTCATGTAATAAATAAATGTTTCCATGTCTTCCCATCCCCCTCCCAGACCATTATCACGTCATCAATATACCTCAGGAAAATATTGAGATTAGATTCAAAGGGGTTTGTATCAGTAAAAATGTACCCCTCCTCCCACCAGGCCATGAAGACATTGGCAAGAGAAGGGGAAAATATGGACCCCATCGAACAACCCTGTGTCTGAACAAAGAACACATCCAAAAAAGTGAAATAGTTGTTTTTTAGAAGAAAAAACGCGACCTCTATAATCTAGGTTTGTAGGTGAATTGAATAATTGGTGTATTGTGACATGTATTTTGTGAAGGCTAGAATGGCTAGGTCATGGGGGATAGATGGACAGAGATTTGGGATGTCGCATGGTAACCACCGCATGATTTATTCCATTTAAATTTATTACAAATATTGAGCGCATGTGTTGTGTCATGCGTATAACTGGAGACAACTTTGCCAGTGGGCTTAATCTAGTGTCCAATAGAGTTGAGGGCGGTTCGAGGTTCTCCAGTTCTAGGCTCGAGTGATTTTTGGGGCTGTTCGAGATCGAACTAGAACTCGAGGTTTTTGCAAAAGCTCGATAGTTCCAGATACATTCGAGAACGGTTCTAGCAGCAAAAAGCAGGGCTTTTTACAGCTACAGTGTGCAGGAGCCATCGCTGGCAGCCTGCCACAAGCTGGTAACCAAGATAAACATCGGGTATCCAAGCAAAACGCTTTGGTTAGTAACCCGATGTTTATCTTAGTTACGTGCAGGAAGCCCACACTTCCCGCTCAGCTCACTCCGCCCCCTCCTGCCCGCGGCATGTACACACACGCACACACACACACATGGTCCCGCTCGGCTTACCTGCGGTGATGAAGTCCCACCATCCCAACCTCAGCGCTGTCACTGTCCTCCATGGCCGCCGCTTGTCACATCACCTCTTGCTTCCGACCCGAGACTGACTAGCGGTGACGTCACGGGCCTCTTGCGATACTTGGTGTGAAGGCGCGGTCATTGAACTCAGTGACAGGGGCTGTCAGTGTGCTGGAGATCAGCGCAGGTAATATACCTCGCTGACAGCAGCACTTGTCACCCCCCTGCAGTGACCTGGGCTGACCCATTGATGTTAGCTCAGGTCACTGCATTGCTCTCCCAGGCAATGGGGAACATCCTGCTCTTCATTGACTGGGACAGTGTGCATCGTCATGGCAACCCCTTGGATTACAGCAGACCTGGATTTGTTTTTCATTCTAATAAATTGGTTAAAGAGGGAATGTTTTGGGGAGTGTTTTTTCAAATAAAAATGTGTTTGTCGTGTATTTTTTTTTTATTACTGACTGGGTTGGTGATGTCGGGTATCTGATAGACGCCTGACCTCACCAACCCCAGGGCTTGATGCCAGGTGACATTACACATCTGGTATTAACCCCATATATTACCCCGTTTGCCACCGCACCAGGGAGCGGGATGAGCTGGGGCGAAGCACCAGGATTGGCGCATCTAATGGATGCGCCACTTCTGGGGCGGCTGCGGCCTGCTAGTTTTAGGCTGGGGAGAGTCCAATAACCATGGACCTCCCTAGTTTGAGAATATCAGGCCCCAGCTGTCTGCTTTATCTTGGCTGGTGATCCAATTTTGGGGGACCCCTACGTGTTTTTTTTTTTAATTATTTATTTAATTTAAAATAACAGCGTGGGGTGCCCTCAGTTTTGGATTACCAGCTAAGGTGAGGTTGCCAGCTGTGGTCTGCAGGCTGCAGCCGTCTGCTTTACCCTAGCTGGCTACAAAACTAGGGGGAACCCTACGTCATTTTTTTTTTTCATTTTTTTGGCTAAATACAAAGCTAAGCACCCCTTAGTGCCACATGAAAGGCACCAAAGGGTGCTCCACTTTTTCTCCACTTTTTCTCCATTTTTTCTCCACTTTTTCTACATTTTTTCTCCACTTTTTCTCCATTTTTTTCTCCACTTTTTCTACATTTTTTTCTCCACTTTTTCTCCACTTTTTCTCCATTTTTTTTCTCCACTTTTTCTCCACTTTTTCTCCACTTTTTCTCCATTTTTTCTCCACTTATTCTCCACTTTTTCTCCACTTTTTCTCCATTTTTTCTCCACTTTTTCTCCATTTATTCTCCACTTTTTCTCCACTTTTTCTCCATTTTTTTCTCCACTTATTCTCCACTTTTTCTCCACTTTTTCTCCATTTTTTTCTCCACTTTTTCTCCACTTTTTCTCCACTTTTTCTCCACTTTTTCTCTACTTTTTCTCCACTTTTTCTCCACTTTTTCTCCACTTTTTCTCCACTTTTTCTCCATTTTTTTCTCCACTTTTTCTCCACTTTTACTCCGTCCTTTTTCTATGGTCGGTCTACCCATTAGCTCTGCCATGCATAGTGTAGCTCTACACCTACTGCACATGTTACTTTATGATTGACATCTCTTTCGTACCAGAGCTGTCTAAGTCTACTCTGACCCCATATTTGTCATTACTATATTGTCCTTGTACTGTATTATGACATTTGTATCATGTGTTTCATTTCTTGCTGTGTTGCAATTTTTTTGCTGCATCCCAATTGTACCTCTACATTGTTCGAGTTTATGTTATTGTTCTCTCACTCTTATGTGATACTGATTATTGTCATTTTTCATGATTACATGCAGATAAGTCCAATCTGATGAAGGCTCAGGCCGAAACGTCATTTGTAACTTGTTTTGGACAAAAACATATATGCTTATGAAAAAAAAATTTTCTTAATACGGACCAATAAAGAGTGATTTTGCATTACTATCCGTTGTGACTTACTGACTTAGTCTGGGAGATATAGAGTGCCGAGGTTACTCACTAATTTTATCTATTATTACCTCTGAGCACCTATATACCAGTGAGCAGAGCTTCCTCTACAGTAGTTCTCCTGATTAGGCATGCCCTTACCTCATGAGCAGGGCATTGCAGCTTTGGTAGCAACCATTACGACATGGACTCTGCTGCTGTGGACCCGGGGAGAGTGAGTGCAGATTCATTGCACCCACACTCCTCACATGAAGGGTCCGCACTCCTAGAAAATGGGGGATACGTTCCCTGAGTGTCTCCCCCCCATATTCTAGACGGTCCAGAGTCGTCGTGGGACCCCTTTATTTTTTTTCTTACAATAAATTGGTGAAAGAGGAAATGTTTTGGGGACTGTTTTTTCAAATAAATTTCTTTTGTCGATTTTTTTTTTTTTTTGTTAGTACTGACAGTTTATGATGTTGGGTATCTAATAGACGCCATGACATCACAAACTGCTGGGCTTGATCTCAGGTTACTTTACAGCTAGTATCAACCCGATTTATTACCCCGTTTGCCACTGCACCAGGGCACGGGATGAGCTGGGGTGAAGCGCCAGGATTGGCGCATCTAGTGGATGCGCCACGTCTGGGGTGCCTGCGGCCTGCTATTTTTAGGATGTGAAGGCCCAATAACTATGGACCTTCCCACCCTGAGAATACCAGACCACAGCTGTCCGCTTTACCTTGGCTGGTGATCCAATTTGGGGGGGACCCTACTTTTATTGTGTAATTATTAATATTTATAAAATAATTATAAAAAAGAGCCTGAGGGGACCTCCACATTGGATCCCCAACTACGGTAAAGCTGCCAGCTGTGGTTTTCAGGCTACAGCCGTCTGCTTTACCCTAGCTGGCTATCAAAAATGGGGGGACCCAACGTCATTTTTTTTTTTTAACTATTTTTTAAATAGAAAAAATTAATGGGCTTCCCTGTATTTTGATTGCCAACCAAGGTAACGGCAGGCAGATGGGGGTGGCAACCCATAGCTGTCTGCTTTATCTGCGCTGAAAATCAAAAATACCGCGGAGCGCTATGTCATTTTTTTAAAGATTTATTTTTACAGCACTGTGATGTCCAGCAATCAAAATACAGGGAAGCCCATTTTATTTTTAGTTATTTAAATAAATAATTAAAAAAAATATATATGGACTCCCGCTGCATTTTTTGTATTGCTAGCTAAGGGTAATCCAAGCAGCTACTGGCTGCTAACCCCCACTGCTTGGTGTTACCTTCACTGGCAATGGAAAATCCAGGGAAGCATTTTTTATTTTTTTTGCCAAAAAACTACAAAAAAAGGACGTGAGCTTCGCCATATTTTTGTATGCTAGCCAGGTATAGCAGGCAGGTGGTGGAAGAGTTGGATACAGCGCCAGAAGATGGCGCTTCTATGAAAATGCCATTTTCTGAGGCGGCTGCAGACTGCAATTCGCAGCAGTGGGGCCCAGAAAGCTCAGGCCAACCTGTGCTGCGGATTCCAATCCCCAGCTGCCTAGTTGTACCTGGCTGGACACAAAAATGGGGCGAAGCCTACGTCATTTGTTTTCTAATTATTTCATGAAATTCATGAAATAATAAAAAAGGGCTTCCCTTTATTTTTGGTTCCCAGCCGGGTACAAATAGGCAACTGGGGGTTGGGGGCAGCCGTACCTGCCTGCTGTACCTGGCTAGCATACAAAAATATGGCGAAGGCCACATAATTTTTTCAGGGGGCAAAAAACTTCTGCATACAGTCCTGGATGGAGTATGCTGAGCCTTGTAGTTCTGCAGCTGCTGTCTGTCTGTATGGAGAAGAGCAGACAGCAGCTGCAGAACTACAAGGCTCAGCATACTCCATCCAGGACTGTATGCAGAATTTTTTTGCCCACCAAAAAAATGACGTGGGCTTCCCCATATTTTTGTATGCTAGCCAGGTACAGCAGGCAGCCACGGGCTGCCTCCAACCCCCAGTTGCCTATTTGTACCCGGCTGGGAACCAAAAATATAGGGAAGCCCGTTTTATTTTAATTATTTCACTTATTTCATGAAATAATTAAAAAACAAATGACGTGGGCTTCGCCCCATTTTTGTTTCCAGCCGGGTACAACTAGGCAGCTGGGGATTGGAATCCGCAGCACAGGTTAGCCCGAGGTTTCTGGGCGCCTCTGCTGCAGATTTCAGTCCGCAGCCGTCCCAGAAAATGGCGCTCTCATAAAAGCGCCATCATCTGGCGCTGTATCCAACTCTTCCAACAGCCCTGGAGCCGGGTGGCCTGTTGGGTAATCATGAGTTAATACTGGCTTTGTTTTACTAGCCAGTATTAAGCCAGAGATTCTTAATGTCAGGCACGTTTGACCCGGCCATTAAGAATCTCCAATAAAGGGTTAAAAAAAACACCACACAGAGAAAAAATACTTTAATAGAAATAAATGCACAGACACATTAGAGACTCCATCTTTATTACCCCCTGTCAGCCCTCCACGATCCTGCTCTTCTGTCTTCTTTCTTTCTAGTGTAGTAGTAGTGACGATTGTAGTGAGGAAGGATGAGGTTCACCAGCTCATCACTTGGGGCTGGGGAACCTCATCCTCACTACAATCCTCACTACAATCGGGAAGCAGCGTGCAGCCTTCACTCCGTGAGTGATCAGTGCTGGCTGTCAGCGGTAACAGCGGTAACGCTGACAGACGCGTTACCATAGCAACGGTGCTCTCGGAGCCGCGGTTAGCGGTGACGTCACCGCTAACTGCGTTGCTATGGCAACGGTGATCTCCGTTAATGACCGGCTGTGTCAGCCGGTCCCTAACGGAACGGGGAGTCGACCGTGTGCTAGAGCATGGCGCCGGTACACGGCGATACACATATGTGCACCGTGTACCGGTACCGTGTACATAGCATGACCTGAGGAAGGCGTTACGCCGAAACGCGTAGTAGTATACATCTGCCATGCATCAGTGTGAACAAGCCGGTGTCTTTACTTGAGAAATGGATATATATTTTTAATCGAGTTGATATAAATAAAGAAGCATTTTTATTTATCCCTTTGGAGTCCAGCTGGATTTTTCCACTGCTTTCTTCGTTTAAATCATTTTGGAATAAAGAAATTAATTTTTTAAAATAATCTGGAACCTGGATGCCGGAAATTCCTTTCTTCATATTCACACTTCAGTGGGTCCTGCTGATGTCCGTGCACCGGTCACATTCTTATGGAACTCCAAGTGGGTGAGCTGGTGTTTTTTTTCTACTGCTATACTGTCTGTAGGAGAATGTACTGTGGGAACATCATAATGTGTGTGTGGGGGGAATGTACTGTGAGGACATCTTACTGTGTGTGGGGGGAATGTACTGTGGGGACATCATACTGTGTGTGGAGGGAATGTACTGTGGGGACATCATACTGTGTGTGTGGGGGAATGTACTGTGAGGACATCATACTGTGTGTGTGGGGGAATGTACTGTGGGGACATAATACTGTGTGTGGAGGGAATGTACTGTGGGGACATCATACTGTGTGTGTGGGGGAATGTACTGTGAAGACATCATACTGTGTGTGGGGGAATGTACTGTGAGGACATCATACTGTATGTGGGGGAATGTACTGTGAGGACATCATACTGTGTGTGGGGAAATGTACTGTGAGGACATCATACTGTGTGTGGGGAATGTACTGTGAGGATATTATACTGTGTGTGGGAGGAATGTACTGTGAGGACATTATACTGTGTGTGGGGGAATGTACTGTGAGGACATCATACTGTGTGTGGGGGAATGTACTGTGAGGACATCATACTGTGTGTGGAGGAATGTACTGTGAGGATATTATACTGTGTGTGGGGAATGTACTGTGAGGATATTATACTGTGTGTGGGAGGAATGTACTGTGAGGACATCATACTGTGTGTGGAGGGAATGTACTGTAAGGACATCATACTGTGTGTGGGGGAATGTACTGTGAGGACATCATACTGTGTGTGGAAGGAATGTACTGTAAGGACATCATACTGTGTGTGGGGGAATGTACTGTGAGGACATCATACTGTGTGTGGAGGAATGTACTGTGAGGATATTATACTGTGTGTGTGGAGGAATGTACTGTGAGGACATCATACTGTGTGTGGGGGAATGTACTGTGAGGACATCATACTGTGTGTGGAGGAATGTACTGTGAGGATATTATACTGTGTGTGTGGGAGGAATGTACTGTGAGGACATCCTACTGTGTGTGGGGGGGAATGTACTGTGGGGACATCATACTGTGTGTGGGGGGAATGTACTCTGAGCACACCATACTGTGTGTGGGGGAATGTACTGTGGGGACATCATACTGTGTGTGGGGGGAATGTACTGTGGGGACAATATACTGTGTGTGGAGGGAATGTACTGTGAGGACATCATACTGTGTGTGTGGGGGAATGTACTGTGAGGACATCATACTGTGTGTGTGGGGGAATGTACTGTGAGGACATCATACTGTGTGTGGGGGAATGTACTGTGAGGACATCATACTGTGTGTGGGGGAATGTACTGTGAGGACATCATACTGTGTGTGGGGGGAATGTACTGTGGGGACAATATACTGTGTGTGGAGGGAATGTACTGTGGGGACATCATACTGTGTGTGTGGGGGAATGTACTGTGAGGACATCATACTGTGTGTGGGGGGGAATGTACTGTGATGACATCATACTGTGTGTGGGGGAATGTACTGTGAGGACATCATACTGTGTGTGGGGGAATGTACTGTGAGGACATCATACTGTGTGTGGGGAAATGTACTGTGAGGACATCATACTGTGTGTGGGGAATGTACTGTGAGGATATTATACTGTGTGTGGGAGGAATGTACTGTGAGGACATCATACTGTGTGTGGAGGGAATGTACTGTAAGGACATCATACTGTGTGTGGGGGAATGTACTGTGAGGACATCATACTGTGTGTGGAAGGAATGTACTGTAAGGACATCATACTGTGTGTGGGGGAATGTACTGTGAGGACATCATACTGTGTGTGGAGGAATGTACTGTGAGGATATTATACTGTGTGTGTGGAGGAATGTACTGTGAGGACATCATACTGTGTGTGGGGGAATGTACTGTGAGGACATCATACTGTGTGTGGAGGAATGTACTGTGAGGATATTATACTGTGTGTGTGGGAGGAATGTACTGTGAGGACATCCTACTGTGTGTGGGGGGGAATGTACTGTGAGGACATCATACTGTGTGTGGGGGAATGTACTGTGAGGACATCATACTGTGTGTGGGGGAATGTACTGTGAGGACATTATACTGTGTGTGGGGGGAATGTACTGTGAGGACATTATACTGTGTGTGGGGGAATGTACTGTGAGGACATTATACTGTGTGTGGGGGGAATGTACTGTGATGACATCATACTGTGTGTGGGGGGAATGTACTGTGATGACATTATACTGTGTGTGGGGGGAATGTACTGTGGGGACATCATACTGTGTGTGGGGGGAATGTACTGTGAGGACATCATACTGTGTGTGGGGGGAATGTACTGTGAGGACATCATACTGTGTGTGGGGGGAATGTACTGTGAGGACATCATACTGTGTGTGGGGGGAATGTACTGTGAGGACATTATACTGTGTGTGGGGGAATGTACTGTGAGGACATTATACTGTGTGTGGGGGGAATGTACTGTGTGGACATTATACTGTGTGTGGAGGAATGTACTGTGAGGACATCATACTGTGTGTGGGGGAATGTACTGTGAGGACATTATACTGTGTGTGGGGGAAATGTACTGTGATGACATCGTACTGTGTGTGGGGGGAATGTACTGTGAGGACATCATACTGTGTGTGGGGGAATGTACTGTGAGGACATCATACTGTGTGTGGGGGAATGTACTGTGATGACATTATACTGTGTGTGGGGGAATGTACTGTGATGACATTATACTGTGTGTGGGGGGGAATGTACTGTGGGGACATTATACTGTGTGTGGGGGAATGTACTGTGATGACATCATACTGTGTGTGGGGGGAATGTACTGTGAGGACATTATACTGTGTGTGGGGGGAATGTACTGTGATGACATTATACTGTGTGTGGGGGGGAATATACTGTGGGGATATTATACTGTGTGTGGGGGAATGTACTGTGATGACATTATACTGTGTGTGGGGGGGAATATACTGTGGGGACATTATACTGTGTGTGTGGGGGAATGTACTGTGATGACATTATACTGTGTGTGGGGGGGAATATACTGTGGGGACATTATACTGTGTGTGTGGGGGAATGTACTGTGAGGACATCATACTGTGTGTGGGGGAATGTACTGTGAGGACATCATACTGTGTGTGGGGAAATGTACTGTGAGGACATCATACTGTGTGTGGGGAATGTACTGTGAGGATATTATACTGTGTGTGGGAGGAATGTACTGTGAGGACATCATACTGTGTGTGGAGGGAATGTACTGTAAGGACATCATACTGTGTGTGGGGGAATGTACTGTGAGGACATCATACTGTGTGTGGAAGGAATGTACTGTAAGGACATCATACTGTGTGTGGGGGAATGTACTGTGAGGACATCATACTGTGTGTGGAGGAATGTACTGTGAGGATATTATACTGTGTGTGTGGAGGAATGTACTGTGAGGACATCATACTGTGTGTGGGGGAATGTACTGTGAGGACATCATACTGTGTGTGGAGGAATGTACTGTGAGGATATTATACTGTGTGTGTGGGAGGAATGTACTGTGAGGACATCCTACTGTGTGTGGGGGGGAATGTACTGTGAGGACATCATACTGTGTGTGGGGGAATGTACTGTGAGGACATCATACTGTGTGTGGGGGAATGTACTGTGAGGACATTATACTGTGTGTGGGGGGAATGTACTGTGAGGACATTATACTGTGTGTGGGGGAATGTACTGTGAGGACATTATACTGTGTGTGGGGGGAATGTACTGTGATGACATCATACTGTGTGTGGGGGGAATGTACTGTGATGACATTATACTGTGTGTGGGGGGAATGTACTGTGGGGACATCATACTGTGTGTGGGGGGAATGTACTGTGAGGACATCATACTGTGTGTGGGGGGAATGTACTGTGAGGACATCATACTGTGTGTGGGGGGAATGTACTGTGAGGACATCATACTGTGTGTGGGGGGAATGTACTGTGAGGACATTATACTGTGTGTGGGGGAATGTACTGTGAGGACATTATACTGTGTGTGGGGGGAATGTACTGTGTGGACATTATACTGTGTGTGGAGGAATGTACTGTGAGGACATCATACTGTGTGTGGGGGAATGTACTGTGAGGACATTATACTGTGTGTGGGGGAAATGTACTGTGATGACATCGTACTGTGTGTGGGGGGAATGTACTGTGAGGACATCATACTGTGTGTGGGGGAATGTACTGTGAGGACATCATACTGTGTGTGGGGGAATGTACTGTGATGACATTATACTGTGTGTGGGGGAATGTACTGTGATGACATTATACTGTGTGTGGGGGGGAATGTACTGTGGGGACATTATACTGTGTGTGGGGGAATGTACTGTGATGACATCATACTGTGTGTGGGGGGAATGTACTGTGAGGACATTATACTGTGTGTGGGGGGAATGTACTGTGATGACATTATACTGTGTGTGGGGGGGAATATACTGTGGGGATATTATACTGTGTGTGGGGGAATGTACTGTGATGACATTATACTGTGTGTGGGGGGGAATATACTGTGGGGACATTATACTGTGTGTGTGGGGGAATGTACTGTGATGACATTATACTGTGTGTGGGGGGGAATATACTGTGGGGACATTATACTGTGTGTGTGGGGGAATGTACTGTGAGGACATCATACTGTGTGTGGGGGAATGTACTATGAGGATATTGCACTGTGTGTGTGGGGGAATGTACTGTGAGGACATCATACTGTGTGTGTGGGGGAATGTACTGTGAGGACATCATACTGTGTGTGGGAGGAATGTACTGTGAGGACATCATACTGTGTGTGGGGGAATGTACTGTGAGGACATTATACTGTGTGTGGGGGGAATGTACTGTGAGGACATCATACTGTGTGTGGGGAATGTACTGTGAGGACATCATACTGTGTGTGGGAGGAATGT
Organism: Anomaloglossus baeobatrachus; assembly: GCF_048569485.1. Classification (NCBI taxonomy): domain Eukaryota; kingdom Metazoa; phylum Chordata; class Amphibia; order Anura; family Aromobatidae; genus Anomaloglossus; species Anomaloglossus baeobatrachus. The sequence continues at coordinate 35,593 of NW_027445002.1, forward strand.
ACTGTGATGACATTATATTGTGTGTGGGGGAATGTACTGTGAGGACATCATACTGTGTGTGGGAGGAATGTACTGTGAGGACATCATACTGTGTGTGGGGGAATGTACTGTGAGGACATTATATTGTGTGTGGGGGAATGTACTGTGAGGACATTATACTGTGTGTGGGGGAATGTACTGTGATGACATCGTACTGTGTGTGGGGGAATGTACTGTGAGGACATTATACTGTGTGTGGGGGAATGTACTGTGATGACATTATACTGTGTGTGGGGGAATGTACTGTGAGGACATTATACTGTGTATGGGGGAATGTACTGTGAGGACATCATACTGTGTGTGGGGGAATGTACTGTGAGGACATCATACTGTGTGTGGGGGAATGTACTGTGAGGACATCATACTGTGTATGGGGGGAATGTACTGTGATGACATTATACTGTGTGTGGGGGGAATGTGCTGTAGGGACATCATACTGTGTGTGGGGGAATGTACTGTGAGGACATCATACTGTGTGTGTGGGGGAATATACTGTGAGGACATCATACTGTGTGTGGGGGAATGTACTGTGAGGATATCATACTGTGTGTGGGGGAATGTACTGTGAGGATATCATACTGTGTGTGGGGGAATGTACTGTGAGGACATTATACTGTGTGTGAGGGGAATGTACTGTGGGGACATTATACTGTGTGTGGGGGAATGTACTGTGGGGACATTATACTGTGTGTGGGGGAATGTACTGTGAGGACATTATACTGTGTGTGAGGGGAATGTACTGTGGGGACATTATACTGTGTGTGGAGGAATGTACTGTGAGGACATCATACTGTGTGTGAGGGGAATGTACTGTGGGGACATTATACTGTGTGTGGGGGAATGTACTGTGAGGACATTATACTGTGTGTGGAGGAATGTACTGTGGGGACATTATACTGTGTGTGGGGGAATGTACTGTGAGGATATCATACTGTGTGTGGGGGAATGTACTGTGAGGACATTATACTGTGTGTGGGGGAATGTACTGTGGGGACATTATACTGTGTGTGGGGGAATGTACTGTGGGGACATTATACTGTGTGTGGGGGAATGTACTGTGGGGACATTATACTGTGTGTGGGGGAATGTACTGTGAGGACATCATACTGTGTGTGAGGGGAATGTACTGTGGGGACATTATACTGTGTGTGGAGGAATGTACTGTGAGGACATTATACTGTGTGTGGAGGAATGTACTGTGAGGACATTATACTGTGTGTGGAGGGAATGTACTGTGAGGACATCATACTGTGTGTGTGGGGGGAATGTACTGTGAGGATATTGTACTGTGTATGGGGGAATGTACTGTGAGGACATTATACTGTGTGTGGGGGGGAATGTACTGTGAGGACATCATACTGTGTGTGTGGGGGGAATGTACTGTGAGGACATTATACTGTGTGTGGAGGAATGTACTGTGAGGACATTATACTGTGTGTGTGGGAATGTACTGTGAGGACATTATACTGTGTGTGGAGGAATGTACTGTGGGGACATTATACTGTGTGTGGGGGAATGTACTGTGAGGATATCATACTGTGTGTGGGGGAATGTACTGTGAGGACATTATACTGTGTGTGGGGGAATGTACTGTGGGGACATTATACTGTGTGTGGGGGAATGTACTGTGGGGACATTATACTGTGTGTGGGGGAATGTACTGTGGGGACATTATACTGTGTGTGGGGGAATGTACTGTGAGGACATCATACTGTGTGTGAGGGGAATGTACTGTGGGGACATTATACTGTGTGTGGAGGAATGTACTGTGAGGACATTATACTGTGTGTGGAGGAATGTACTGTGAGGACATTATACTGTGTGTGGAGGGAATGTACTGTGAGGACATCATACTGTGTGTGTGGGGGGAATGTACTGTGAGGATATTGTACTGTGTATGGGGGAATGTACTGTGAGGACATTATACTGTGTGTGGGGGGGAATGTACTGTGAGGACATCATACTGTGTGTGTGGGGGGAATGTACTGTGAGGACATTATACTGTGTGTGTGGGAATGTACTGTGAGGACATTATACTGTGTGTGTGGGAATGTACTGTGAGGACATTATACTGTGTGTGTGGGGGGAATGTACTGTGAGGATATTGTACTGTGTATGGGGGAATGTACTGTGAGGACATCATACTGTGTGTGTGGGGGAATGTACTGTGAGGACATTATACTGTGTGTGTGGGGGAATGTACTGTGAGGATATTGTACTGTGTATGGGGGAATGTACTGTGAGGACATTATACTGTGTGTATGGGGGAATATACTGTGAGGACATTATACTGTGTGTGGGGGGAATGTACTGTGAGGACATCATACTGTGTGTGGGGGAATGTACTGTGAGGACATCATACTGTGTGTATGGGGGAATGTACTGTGAGGACATCATACTGTGTGTATGGGGGAATGTACTGTGAGGATATCATACTGTGTGTGTGGGGGAATGTACTGTGAGGATATTGTACTGTGTATGGGGGAATGTACTGTGGGGACATTATACTGTGTGTGGGGGGAATGTACTGTGAGGATATCATACTGTGTGTGTGGGGGAATGTACTGTGAGGATATTGTACTGTGTATGGGGGAATGTACTGTGAGGATATCATACTGTGTGTATGGGGGAATGTACTGTGAGGACATCATACTGTGTGTATGGGGGAATGTACTGTGAGGATATCATACTGTGTGTATGGGGGAATGTACTGTGAGGATATCATACTGTGTGTATGGGGGAATGTACTGTGAGGACATCATACTGTGTGTGGGGGGAATGTACTGTGAGGATATTATACTGTGTGTTGGGGAATGTACTGTGAGGACATTATACTGTGTGTGGGGGAATGTACTGTGAGGACATCATACTGTGTGTGGGGGAATGTACTGTGAGGACATTATACTGTGTGTGGGGGGAATGTACTGTGAGGATATTATACTGTGTGTGGGGAAAATGTACTGTGAGGACATCATACTGTGTGTGGGGAATGTACTGTGAGGATATTGTACTGTGTATGGGGGAATGTACTGTGAGGATATCATACTGTGTGTATGGGGGAATGTACTGTGAGGATATTATACTGTGTGTTGGGGAATGTACTGTGAGGACATTATACTGTGTGTGGGGGAATGTACTGTGAGGACATTATACTGTGTGTGGGGGGAATGTACTGTGAGGATATTATACTGTGTGTGGGGAAAATGTACTGTGAGGACATCATACTGTGTGTGGGGAATGTACTGTGAGGATATTGTACTGTGTATGGGGGAATGTACTGTGAGGATATCATACTGTGTGTATGGGGGAATGTACTGTGAGGACATCATACTGTGTGTGTGGGGGAATGTACTGTGAGGACATCATACTGTGTGTGGGGGGAATGTACTGTGAGGATATTATACTGTGTGTTGGGGAATGTACTGTGAGGACATCATACTGTGTGTGGGGGAATGTACTGTGAGGATATTGTACTGTGTATGGGGGAATGTACTGTGAGGATATCATACTGTGTGTATGGGGGAATGTACTGTGAGGACATCATACTGTGTGTGTGGGGGAATGTACTGTGAGGACATCATACTGTGTGTGGGGGGAATGTACTGTGAGGATATTATACTGTGTGTGTGTGGAATGTACTGTGAGGACATTATACTGTGTGTGGGGGAATGTACTGTGAGGATATTGTACTGTGTATGGGGGAATGTACTGTGAGGACCTCATACTGTGTGTGTGGGGGGAATGTACTGTGAGGACATCATACTGTGTGTGTGGGGGGAATGTACTGTGAGGACATTATACTGTGTGTATGGGGGAATGTACTGTGAGGACATTATACTGTGTGTGGAGGAATGTACTGTGAGGACATCATACTGTGTGTGGGGGGAATGTACTGTGAGGATATTATACTGTGTGTGTGTGGAATGTACTGTGAGGACATTATACTGTGTGTGGGGGAATGTACTGTGAGGATATTGTACTGTGTATGGGGGAATGTACTGTGAGGACCTCATACTGTGTGTGTGGGGGGAATGTACTGTGAGGACATCATACTGTGTGTGTGGGGGGAATGTACTGTGAGGATATTATACTGTGTGTTGGGGAATGTACTGTGAGGACATTATACTGTGTGTGGGGGAATGTACTGTGAGGACATCATACTGTGTGTGGGGGGGAATGTACTGTGAGGACATCATACTCTGTGTGGGGGGAATGTACTGTGAGGACATTATACTGTGTGTGTGGGGGAATGTACTGTGAGGACATTATACTGTGTGTGTTGGGGGAATGTACTGTGAGGATATCATACTGTGTGTATGGGGGAATGTACTGTGAGGATATTGTACTGTGTATGGGGGAATGTAGTGTGAGGATATTATACTGTGTGTGGGGGGAATGTACTGTGAGGACATCATACTCTGTGTGGGGGGAATGTACTGTGAGGACATTATACTGTGTGTGGAGGAATGTACTGTGAGGACATTATACTGTGTGTGGGGGAATGTACTGTGAGGACATCATACTGTGTGTGGGGGGGAATGTACTGTGAGGACATTATACTGTGTGTGGGGGAATGTACTGTGAGGATATCATACTGTGTGTGGGGGAATGTACTGTGAGGACATCATACTGTGTGGGGGGAATGTACTGTGAGGACATCATACTGTGTGTGGGGGGGAATGTACTGTGAGGACATCATACTCTGTGTGGGGGGAATGTACTGTGAGGACATTATACTGTGTGTGTGGGGGAATGTACTGTGAGGACATTATACTGTGTGTGTTGGGGGAATGTACTGTGAGGATATCATACTGTGTGTATGGGGGAATGTACTGTGAGGATATTGTACTGTGTATGGGGGAATGTAGTGTGAGGATATTATACTGTGTGTGGGGGGAATGTACTGTGAGGACATCATACTGTGTGTGGGGGGAATGTACTGTGAGGACATTATACTGTGTGTGGAGGAATGTACTGTGAGGACATTATACTGTGTGTGGGGGAATGTACTGTGAGGACATTATACTGTGTGTGTGGGGGGAATGTACTGTGAGGATATTGTACTGTGTATGGGGGAATGTAGTGTGAGTGTAGACTCGGGACACACAGAGGATACCTCCTGGTTCCCTGATGGGTACAAGTTACCAAGAACTATCCGCACACCTGGAACCTTTCTGCAGAACTAAAGGGCACTTTACACGTTGCGATATCACTAGCGAGATATTCGCCCCCGTCAGTTGTGCATCACGGGCAAATCGCTGCCTGTGGCGCACAACATCGCTAACACCCATCACACGAACTTACCTGTCTAGCGACGTTGCTGTGACCGGCAATCCGCCTTCTTTCTAAGGGGGCGGTTCGTGAGGCGTCACAGCGACGTCACACAGCAGCTGTCTAATAGCAGACGAGGGGCGGAGATGATTGGCCGGAACATGCCGCCCTCCTCTTCCTTCCTCATTGCCGGTGGACGCAGGTAAGGTGGGGTTCATCGCTCCTGCGGTGTCACACACAGCGATGTGCGCTGCCGCAGGAACGAGGAACAACCAGCGGCATGCACCACCAACGAGATTATGAAAAGGAGTGACGTGTCAACGAGCAACAATTTTTGACGTTTTTACAATCGTTGATCGTCGCTCCTTGGTGTCACACGCTGCGATGTCCCTACCGACGCCGGATGTGCGTCACTAACGACGTGACCCTGACGATATATCGCTAGCGATGTCGCAGCGCGTAAAGCCCCCTTATGTCTCCTCAGGCCTGTGTTACCAGCCCATCCTCTGCTCTGTCACTCCTGCCATCATGGCTATAGTTCCCTCAGTATCCAGGAGGATGTGCCTGTCACACTGAGGCGGCTTTATCATTGCATTAATATAAACACTCTAGATGCCCCGACTCTGCCACACTCCGAGGCTCCCACCCTCCATAACATGTGCGCTCTAATGGCACTGATCTATACTCCTCAATAAGCACCAAGGTCCTAAGGTCGCCCGAATTACAGCGCTGGGTGCGGCAGAAAACCGGAGCCAAAACCTGCCAGGAGCAGAATGGAAACCTGATCAGTCACATGACTAAACCGCTGACAAACGCAACACAGCCCGGATCACACCCAGTGACTCACAGCCCCATCATCTACAGTACCTGTATTATTCTGTATATATACACTGCACAGTACCACTCCTCCTGTCCTGTATACTGGGTGTAATCCTCAGTATCTGTATTATTCTGTATATATACACTGCACAGTACCACTTCTCCTGTCCTGTATACTAGGTGTAATCCTCAGTATATGTATTATTCTGTATATATACACTGCACAGTACCACTTCTCCTGCCCTGTATACTGGGTGTAATCCTCAGTGTCTGTATTATTCTGTATATATACACTGCACAGTACCACTTCTCCTGTCCTGTATACTGGGTGTAATCCTCAGTGTCTGTATTATTCTGTATATATACACTGCACAGTGCCACTTCTCCTGTCCTGTATACTGGGTGAAATCCTCAGTATCTGTATTATTCTGTATATATACACTGCACAGTACCACTCCTCCTGTCCTGTATACTGGGTGTAATCCTCAGTATCTGTATTATTCTGTGTATATACACTGCACAGTACCACTCCTCCTGTCCTGTATACTGGGTGTAATCCTCAGTATCTGTATTATTCTGTATATATACACTGCACAGTACCACTCCTCCTGTCCTGTATACTGGGTGTAATCCTCAGTACCTGTATTATTCTGTATATATACACTGCACAGTACCACTTCTCCTGTCCTGTATACTGGGTGTAATCCTCAGTATCTGTATTATTCTGTATATATACACTGCACAGTACCACTCCTCCTGTCCTGTATACTGGGTGTAAGCCTCAGTATCTGTATTATTCTGTATATATACACTGCACAGTACCACTCCTCCTGTCCTGTATACTGGGTGTAAGCCTCAGTATCTGTATTATTCTGTATATATACACTGCACAGTACCACTTCCCCTGTCCTGTATACTGGGTGTAATCCTCAGTGTCTGTATTATTCTGTATATATACACTGCACAGTACCACTTCTCCTGTCCTGTATACTGGGTGTAATCCTCAGTACCTGTATTATTCTGTATATATACACTGCACAGTACCACTTCTCCTGTCCTGTATACTGGGTGTAATCCTCAGTATCTGTATTATTCTATATATATACACTGCACAGTACTACTTCTCCTGTCCTGTATACTGGGTGTAATCCTCAGTATCTGTATTATTCTGTATATATACACTGCACAGTACTACTTCTCCTGTCCTGTATACTGGGTGTAATCCTCAGTACCTGTATTGTTATGTATATATACGCTGCACAGTACCACTTCTCCTGTCCTGTATACTGGGTGTAATCCTCAGTATCTGTATTATTCTGTGTATATACACTGCACAGTACCACTTCTCCTGTCCTGTATACTGGGTGTAATCCTCAGTACCTGTATTATTCTGTATATATACACTGCACAGTACCTCTTCTCCTGTCCTGTATACTGGGTGTAATCCTCAGTATCTGTATTATTGTGTATATATACACTGCACAGTATCACTTCTCCTGTCCTGTATACTGGGTGTAATCCTCAGTATCTGTATTATTCTGTATATATACACTGCACAGTACCACTTCTCCTGTCCTGTATACTGGGTGTAATCCTCAGTATCTGTATTATTCTGTATATATACACTGCACAGTACCACTTCTCCTGTCCTGTATACTGGGTGTAATCCTCAGTGTCTGTATTATTCTGTATATATACACTGCACAGTACCACTCCTCCTGTCCTGTATACTGGGTGTAATCCTCAGTACCTGTATTATTCTGTGTATATACACTGCACAGTACCACTTCTCCTGTCCTGTATACTGGGTGTAATTCTCAGTACCTGTATTATTCTGTATATATACACTGCACAGTACCACTTCTCCTGTCCTGTATACTGGGTGTAATCCTCAGTATCTGTATTATTCTGTATATACACACTGCAGAGTACCACTTCTCCTGTCCTGTATACTGGGTGTAATCCTCAGTGTCTGTATTATTCTGTGTATATACACTGCACAGTACCACTTCTCCTGTCCTGTACACTGGGTGTAATCCTCAGTATCTGTATTATTCTGTATATATACACTGCACAGTACCACTTCTCCTGTCCTGTATACTGGGTGTAATCCTCAGTATCTGTATTATTCTGTATATATACACTGCACAGTACCACTTCTCCTGTCCTGTACACTGGGTGTAATCCTCAGTATCTGTATTATTCTGTATATATACACTGCACAGTACCACTTCTCCTGTCCTGTATACTGGGTGTAATCCTCAGTATCTGTATTATTCTGTATTTATACACTGCACAGTACCACTTCTCCTGTCCTGTATACTGGGTGTAATCCTCAGTACCTGTATTATTCTGTATATATACACTGCACAGTACCACTTCTCCTGTCCTGTATACTGGGTATAATCCTCAGTATCTGTATTATGCTGTATATATACACTGCACAGTACCACTTCTCCTGTCCTGTGTACTGGGTGTAATCCTCAGTACCTGTATTATTCTGTATATATACACTGCACAGTACCACTTCTCCTGTCCTGTATACTGGGTATAATCCTCAGTATCTGTATTATGCTGTATATATACACTGCACAGTACCACTTCTCCTGTCCTGTATACTGGGTGTAATCCTCAGTACCTGTATTATTCTGTATATATACACTGCACAGTACCACTTCTACTGTCCTGTATACTGGGTGTAATCCTCAGTATCTGTATTATTCTGTATATATACACTGCACAGTACCACTTCTCCTGTCCTGTGTACTGGGTGTAATCCTCAGTATCTGTATTATTCTGTATATATACACTGCACAGTACCACTTCTCCTGTCCTGTGTACTGGGTGTAATCCTCAGTATCTGTATTATTCTGTATATATACACTGCACAGTACCACTTCTCCTGTCCTGTGTACTGGGTGTAATCCTCGGTATCTGTATTATTCTGTATATATACACTGCACAGTACCACTTCTCCTGTCCTGTGTACTGGGTGTAATCCTCAGTATCTGCATTATTCTGTATATATACACTGCACAGTACCACTTCTCCTGTCCTGTGTACTGGGTGTAATCCTCAGTATCTGTATTATTCTGTATATATACACTGCACAGTACCACTTCTCCTGTCCTGTATACTGGGTGTAATCCTCAGTATCTGTATTATTCTGTATATATACACTGCACAGTACCACTTCTCCTGTCCTGTATACTGGGTGTAATCCTCAGTATCTGTATTATTCTGTATATATACACTGCACAGTACCACTTCTCCTGTCCTGTGTACTGGGTGTAATCCTCAGTATCTGTATTATTCTGTATATATACACTGCACAGTACCACTTCTCCTGTCCTGTATACTGGGTGTAATCCTCAGTATCTGTATTATTCTGTATATATACACTGCACAGTACCACTTCTCCTGTCCTGTATACTGGGTGTAATCCTCAGTATCTGTATTATTCTGTATATATACACTGCACAGTACCACTCCTCCTGTCCTGTATACTGGGTGTAATCCTCAGTGTCTGTATTATTCTGTATATATACACTGCACAGTACCACTTCTCCTGTCCTGTGTACTGGGTGTAATCCTCAGTATCTGTATTATTCTGTATATATACACTGCACAGTACCACTTCTCCTGTCCTGTGTACTGGGTGTAATCCTCAGTATCTGTATTATTCTGTATATATACACTGCACAGTACCACTTCTCCTGTCCTGTGTACTGGGTGTAATCCTCGGTATCTGTATTATTCTGTATATATACACTGCACAGTACCACTTCTCCTGTCCTGTGTACTGGGTGTAATCCTCAGTATCTGTATTATTCTGTATATATACACTGCACAGTACCACTTCTCCTGTCCTGTGTACTGGGTGTAATCCTCAGTATCTGTATTATTCTGTATATATACACTGCACAGTACCACTTCTCCTGTCCTGTATACTGGGTGTAATCCTCAGTATCTGTATTATTCTGTATGTATACACTGCGGTTCCGACCTTGGCCCCCTCTCCGCCTTTTTCCGCCACGGAGGATCATGTGTACCGCCTACACAGGACTCCGACTCCACCCATCGCCTTCAGGGCCTGATCCACTCCGTCCTGTATCCCGGACAACAAAATGTCTTGACCAATGTCCGTAAGGTGCACTCCGTCTGCTCTCAACAGTGCAGAGTTATCGCCTTCCAACTGGTGGTGACGCACCACGATACCACATCTTTCTCTCATGAATTTTGCCATCTTGCATTGATCTTTCTCCTTGACCGCTCTATGCCATTTGCATTTTTTGCTCTGTGCCATACCGCTCGTGGTACTATCTCTGACCACACCCATACTGTATCCGGGAAGAGGTAGGCCAAACGTTCGATGTCCGTCTTCATCACTGTTAGTAGTTCGACCGTACTGCGTTTCACCAAATCATTGCCACCAGCATGAATCACCATTACCAACGGCCCCGTGGCCGCCCTGGAGATGTCCACCATCTCCGGGAAAACTTGTTGCCATCTTAGCCCTCTGATGCCTCTCCAATTGACCTCAACGTTTCTGAAGCCAAGGTTCTTTCCTCCTGGTCGAATCATGGCTCTTTTTTCTGCCCAGTAAATATAAGAGTGACCAACTACCTAGACTGCCGGTCTGCAGTCGCCTGTAATAGATAAACGTGTTATTTCAGCAAATCCGGTCTTATATATCTGGCAAAGCAAGCGGACTTCCATCGACCCATTCTCTGCACTTCAGCCTCCGTTACTCCTGCCCTCGCTGCCTCAGTGGCTGCCCCGATTCGGAAGGAATGTGTCCCGTATTCCTTCGGATTCTCCCCAGCTTTCGCTAAGCACTGCTTAAACATTGCTTGGAATTGATACTTGGTAAGCGGGGACCCGTCCGTATGGGAAAGAAAAAATCTGCTTGCGTGTCTGATCAGCGCGTATTGTTTGACTATTTTTAGTGGGCACACTGGGCCGTCTGCTGAGTTAACCAGGACCCACGTGCCCCTCCCGGTGGGGTCGCATTTGGATTTACGCACGCGAATGCGCAGAGCGTTGCTGCATATGACTAAATCCTCGTTGAGTAACCCGCCTTCAGATGCTGTTTTTGAGCGTGGTAACAATTCACCGATGCGCAGCGCGCCGAAAAAAACGATAGCGAAGGCTGCTGATATGAGGGACGCCTCGTATGGAGACTTGCATATTGAGGGGGATATTGCAATAATGTCGTGTAGTAATTTCAGTGACCTGGGGCGACGACATTCCTGACTAGGTTGAAGCCTTTTCCAGCCTTTAATGGCTTGCTTAATGACAAAGAACTTCGTCACGTCCACCCACCCTGCTAATTGAAAAAAGAAGGCTATCCCCGATAAATGCCGTTGTGCCGATGTGCCCGACGCCCCTTGTTCTTTGAGCCGAAGCAAAAATTCCGTCGTCACTTCGCTTCTTGCGCGGTCGCAGTTATGAACGGGCCTACCCTGGATTAGTGAACACCACTCCTCCCAAACCTTACCATAGACCTGCCAGGTAGCCGGTGTAACGGAGGCACGGATTAGAGGCATTAGTGATTGGCTACAGTGTCCCATAGCGATGGAGGACACGGGATACCCTCTGGATGCGCCATTGGGAGATGGTCTGTGAAGGCCTGCCAATCGGAACATAAAAGAGAGTTAACAAGGTTATCGTCTATGTCCGCCGTTATATGAGCTCGGCACCAGATGTTGTGTCTCAGGCATAGAAGGGCGAGCCTGCGTAGCAGAGCCAGTAAGGGCAGCGACGCAGACGACATGTGATTTAAGCTCTTCGCCGTTATCGGATTTTTTGTTGGAAATCGAATGTTTGAGTTTTCCAGCTGGTGACCCCATAACTCCACGGACAATACTATTGTGAATATTTCTAGCAGGGCTGGATCACTCCCCCAGCTTGATGTGGCCCACAGATCCGGCCAGCTGCCGGTACACCACTGGTTCTTGTAGATTGCCGCAAAGCTCTTTTTATTACGTCCTCCTACAGTGAGCCCTAGGTCTGTGCTTGACGTCTCTTTAGCCATGACGCAGGTATGGCCATTGAAGGATTGAAGGAAAGTCTTCCAGACTAGTAAGTCTGCCTTCAGGGAGCGAGTGAGCCTGATTCTATGGCCTGGTTGGGAGATGCCCTTTGTTGCTAGCGATAATCTCCGAGAGAAGGCCCTGCCAACCGGCATTACGCGGCTGGCGAATGTCAGCAGACCCAGCAAGGACTGCATCTGTTGGAGGGTGACCTTTTTCGCCTCGCAGAAACCTTCCAGCATATGCAGTGTTCTCTGAATTTTCTCTGCTGGCAGGCGAAAAACCATTGCGTTAGTGTCTATCTCGATGCCGAGGAAAGGTAAGACGTTACAGGGGCCGACTGTTTTTTCGGGTGATAGTGGGACACCGAAGCGCTGAGCTATAAATTTAAATTTTTGTGAGGAGGAGGGAGCAGAGTTTAGAGTTTACGGGGCCGACGAATAAAAAGTCGTCGAGGTAATGGATCAGGGAATTGCTGCCTGTTTCGTAACGGACTACCCAGTCCAGGAACGAACTGAACAGCTCAAAGTAGTGACATGAGATGGAACATCCCATTGGCAGACACATATCGTAATAATAGTGTTCGTTCACCTTGCAGCCTAGCAGGTGGAAGCAGTCGGGATGCACGGGTAATAGGCGGAACGCCGCCTCTATGTCAGATTTAGCTAGCAGGGCACCGGGCCCCGCTGCGCGGACTAATTCTACTGCTTTGTCGAAGGACGCGTATGTTACCGATGCTTCCTCTGGGGGGATTCCGTCGTTAACCGATGCGCCTTTTGGGTGGGACAGATGATGGATTAGACGATACTTCCCGGGTTCCTTTTTTGGGATAATGCCTAGCGGGGATATCCTGATATTTTGGAAAGGGATTGATTCAAAGGGGCCCGCCATTCGGCCTAGGTTTACTTCATTTTGAATTTTTTGTTTCAAGATGTCGGGGAATTCGCGAGCGGATTTTAGGTTATGTGCCAGGGTTGGTGTTCTATTAGGTTTGAAGGGGATAATAAAACCGTGTGTAAAGCCGGAGTGCAATTGCCTTGCAGCTTCTTTATTAGGGTAGAGGTTTAACCAGGGGGCCATTGCGGTTACGCTCACCGGGGTTCTGCCTTGTAGGCACCCTGATTGCTGGACGGGTACACCTTGCTGCTGGGTGTCCTCCTCCACAAGCAGAGCAGTCGTGTCTGTATCTGCACGACGCATGGAAACGGCAATTTCCCTCATTAAATTGCCAGCAGGGCCCGTTTTTTCGCACGACCACTGAGTGTTGGGCTGCGGGGTAGCTAGTGGTCGTAGATGAAAAGGGGGGCTGCTTCTGTGACAGCATCAGTCGTAACCATACGTCTGTCGCTTTAACTCCCCAGCCTAGGCTGGGTTGCAGGGCCAGCCGCCTGCGGAACTCCTCGTCATACCGCCGCCAGGCTGACCCGCCATGGGCCTTGTATGAGTTATATATCAGATCCTGATATATATAGAGCTCGGAGCAGCGTTCCGGATGCTTCTGGCCCATAATACAGCCTAAGACTGCGAAAGCCTGTAGCCAATTATTCATCGTTTGCGCTATTTTCGGTCTATTTCTGTCGTAGGAACGGTCGTTTGTTCTCCTTTCTTTATCTATAGTCAGTTGGTCGGGGGATAATAAGGACCATATGTCAATATAGTCATTGTTCCAGATTTTGTCTCTTGTCTCCTGATCTATGTGTGCACCTAGGGGGCTAATACCGCAGAAGAATGCGTCCTTGTGAAGGCTCGCTAGCTGCGGTGTAGCTTTATCTTCTGGTGTAGCGCGAGAGCGCGTCAGCTGTTGAATTAATGCCTTAATGGTTGACGCTAGCTCGTTCCCCACTGCGTTATGCCCGATATTATGTACAGTGTCGTGTGCATTGGCCTCGGAGAACTCACCGATGTGTGATGCAGGAAGAGCGACTCCATGTGATGGAGGGACTCCGGCTCCCACTCGATTGACGGACGGAGGAGCGACTCCATGTGATGGAGGGACTCCGGCTCCCACTCGATTGACGGACGGAGGAGCGACTCCAGGTGATGGAGGGACTCCGGCTCCCACTCGATTGACGGACGGAGGAGCGACTCCATGTGATGGAGGGACTCCGGCTCCCACTCTATTGACGGACGGAGGAGCGACTCCAGGTGATGGAGGGACTCCGGCTACCGCTGGGATGATGGCTAGAGGAGCGACTCCAGGTGATGGAGGGACCCCGGCTCCCGCTAGGATGATGGCTGGAGGAGCGACTCCGGGTGCTGGAGGGACTCCTGCTTGGATGATGGTCTGGTTAATTTCGCCGGGCGCCCTGGGAGATGACCGGTCTCCCTGGCTGACGGCCATGGATGCGGCTCGTGACCGCTGGCGTCGGTCGAGAGGCCTGGCTAGTCTAGTGGGACTCTCGGATTTGTCGGACCATTGTGATGGTGATGATGGGGAACGCCATCTAGAGGACTGCGATCTGTGGCGGCTCCTATGGGAGCTGCGTCTCCGGTGGTAATGTGGGGATCGCCTTCTAGAGGGATGTGGGGAATGGCGTCGGGACTCGTCAGAGGAGGTTGGGGAGGACCTGCCGCGCCTATGCCTGCGCCTGCTGTGGCTATGGGTGTGCTGGGGGGCGACCGAGGGGACATTATAACGTGTATTAATCATTTCGCAGGGCGGGTTATGTGCAGTAACTAAGTGGTTTAATATTGGGGTGTGCACTGAATGTGGAGAGTTAGTGGGGATTACGTGGTTACTGGTGTGCTGAGCATTGCTGGGGGGCAGGAGTATAGGGGGCATTGTATGTCTGGTAAGGGCTGTGTGAGGGGGGGCTGTTAGTGGGGCTGTGGTGTGTGTGTCAGTGGTGATTGCTGGTGTGCTGAGCATTGCTGGGGGGCAGGAGTATGGGGGGCATTGTATGTCTGGTAAGGGCTGTGTGAGGGGGGGCTGTTAGTGGGGCTGTGGTGTGTGTGTCAGTGGTGATTGCTGGTGTGCTGAGCATTGCTGGGGGGCAGGAGTGGGAGTATAGGGGGCATTGTATGTCTGGTGAGGGCTGTGTGAGGGGGGGCTGTTAGTGGGGCTGTGGTGTGTGTGTCAGTGGTGATTGCTGGTGTGCTGAGCATTGCTGGGGGGCAGGAGTATAGGGGGCATTGTATGTCTGGTGAGGGCTGTGTGAGGGGGGGCTGTTAGTGGGGATGTGGTGTGTGTCAATGGTGATTGCTGGTGTGCTGAGCATTGCTGGGGGGCAGGAGTATGGGGGGCATTGTATGTCTGGTAAGGGCTGTGTGAGGGGGGGCTGTTAGTGGGGATGTGGTGTGTGTGTCAGTGGTGATTGCTGGTGTGCTGAGCATTGCTGGGGGGCAGGAGTATGGGGGGCATTGTATGTCTGGTAAGGGCTGTGTGAGGGGGGCTGTTAGTGGGGCTGTGGTGTGTGTGTCAGTGGTGATTGCTGGTGTGCTGAGCATTGCTGGGGGGCAGGAGTGGGAGTATAGGGGGCATTGTATGTCTGGTAAGGGCTGTGTGAGGGGGGGCTGTTAGTGGGGCTGTGGTGTGTGTGTCAGTGGTGGTTACTGGTGTGCTGAGCATTGCTGGGGGGCAGGAGTGGGAGTATAGGGGGCATTGTATGTCTGGCGAGGGCTGTGTGAGGGGGGGCTGTTAGTGGGGCTGTGGTGTGTGTGTCAGTGGTGATTGCTGGTGTGCTGAGCATTGCTGGGGGGCAGGAGTATAGGGGGCATTGTATGTCTGGTGAGGGCTGTGTGAGGGGGGGCTGTTAGTGGGGATGTGGTGTGTGTCAATGGTGATTGCTGGTGTGCTGAGCATTGCTGGGGGGCAGGAGTATGGGGGGCATTGTATGTCTGGTAAGGGCTGTGTGAGGGGGGGCTGTTAGTGGGGATGTGGTGTGTGTGTCAGTGGTGATTGCTGGTGTGCTGAGCATTGCTGGGGGGCAGGAGTATGGGGGGCATTGTATGTCTGGTAAGGGCTGTGTGAGGGGGGCTGTTAGTGGGGCTGTGGTGTGTGTGTCAGTGGTGATTGCTGGTGTGCTGAGCATTGCTGGGGGGCAGGAGTGGGAGTATAGGGGGCATTGTATGTCTGGTAAGGGCTGTGTGAGGGGGGCTGTTAGTGGGGCTGTGGTGTGTGTGTCAGTGGTGGTTACTGGTGTGCTGAGCATTGCTGGGGGGCAGGAGTGGGAGTATGGGGGGCATTGTATGTCTGGTAAGGGCTGTGTGAGGGGGGGCTGTTAGTGGGGCTGTGGTGTGTGTGTCAGTGGTGGTTACTGGTGTGCTGAGCATTGCTGGGGGGCAGGAGTGGGAGTATAGGGGGCATTGTATGTCTGGTAAGGGCTGTGTGAGGGGGGGCTGTTAGTGGGGCTGTGGTGTGTGTGTCAGTGGTGATTGCTGGTGTGCTGAGCATTGCTGGGGGGCAGGAGGGGGAGTATAGGGGGCATTGTGTGTCTGGTAAGGGCTGTGTGAGGGGGGGCTGTTAGTGGGGCTGTGGTGTGTGTGTCAGTGGTGATTGCTGGTGTGCTGAGCATTGCTGGGGGGCAGGAGTATAGGGGGCATTGTATGTCTGGTGAGGGCTGTGTGAGGGGGGGCTGTTAGTGGGGCTGTGGTGTGTGTGTCAGTGGTGATTGCTGGTGTGCTGAGCATTGCTGGGGGGCAGGAGTATAGGGGGCATTGTATGTCTGGTGAGGGCTGTGTGAGGGGGGGCTGTTAGTGGGGATGTGGTGTGTGTCAATGGTGATTGCTGGTGTGCTGAGCATTGCTGGGGGGCAGGAGTATGGGGGGCATTGTATGTCTGGTAAGGGCTGTGTGAGGGGGGGCTGTTAGTGGGGATGTGGTGTGTGTGTCAGTGGTGATTGCTGGTGTGCTGAGCATTGCTGGGGGGCAGGAGTATGGGGGGCATTGTATGTCTGGTAAGGGCTGTGTGAGGGGGGCTGTTAGTGGGGCTGTGGTGTGTGTGTCAGTGGTGATTGCTGGTGTGCTGAGCATTGCTGGGGGGCAGGAGTGGGAGTATAGGGGGCATTGTATGTCTGGTAAGGGCTGTGTGAGGGGGGCTGTTAGTGGGGCTGTGGTGTGTGTGTCAGTGGTGGTTACTGGTGTGCTGAGCATTGCTGGGGGGCAGGAGTGGGAGTATGGGGGGCATTGTATGTCTGGTAAGGGCTGTGTGAGGGGGGGCTGTTAGTGGGGCTGTGGTGTGTGTGTCAGTGGTGGTTACTGGTGTGCTGAGCATTGCTGGGGGGCAGGAGTGGGAGTATAGGGGGCATTGTATGTCTGGTAAGGGCTGTGTGAGGGGGGGCTGTTAGTGGGGCTGTGGTGTGTGTGTCAGTGGTGATTGCTGGTGTGCTGAGCATTGCTGGGGGGCAGGAGGGGGAGTATAGGGGGCATTGTGTGTCTGGTAAGGGCTGTGTGAGGGGGGGCTGTTAGTGGGGCTGTGGTGTGTGTGTCAGTGGTGATTGCTGGTGTGCTGAGCATTGCTGGGGGGCAGGAGGGGGAGTATAGGGGGCATTGTGTGTCTGGTGAGGGCTGTGTGAGGGGGGCTGTTAGTGGGGCTGTGGTGTGTGTGTCTGTGGTGATTGCTGGTGTGCTGAGCATTGCTGGGGGGCAGGAGTGGGAGTATAGGGGGCATTGTATGTCTGGTAAGGGCTGTGTGAGGGGGGGCTGTTAGTGGGGATGTGGTGTGTGTGTCTGTGGTGATTGCTGGTGTGCTGAGCATTGCTGGGGGGCAGGAGTATAGGGGGCATTGTATGTCTGGTAAGGGCTGTGTGAGGGGGGCTGTTAGTGGGGCTGTGGTGTGTGTGTCAGTGGTGATTGCTGGTGTGCTGAGCATTGCTGGGGGGCAGGAGTATAGGGGGCATTGTATGTCTGGTAAGGGCTGTGTGAGGGGGGGCTGTTAGTGGGGATGTGGTGTGTGTGTCAGTGGTGATTGCTGGTGTGCTGAGCATTGCTGGGGGGCAGGAGTGGGAGTATAGGGGGCATTGTATGTCTGGCGAGGGCTGTGTGAGGGGGGCTGTTAGTGGGGCTGTGGTGTGTGTGTCAGTGGTGGTTACTGGTGTGCTGAGCATTGCTGGGGGGCAGGAGTGGGAGTATGGGGGGCATTGTATGTCTGGTAAGGGCTGTGTGAGGGGGGGGCTGTTAGTGGGGCTGTGGTGTGTGTGTCAGTGGTGATTGCTGATGTGCTGAGCATTGCTGGGGGGCAGGAGTGGGAGTATAGGGGGCATTGTATGTCTGGTAAGGGCTGTGTGAGGGGGGGCTGTTAGTGGGGCTGTGGTGTGTGTGTCAGTGGTGATTGCTGGTGTGCTGAGCATTGCTGGGGGGCAGGAGTGGGAGTATAGGGGGCATTGTATGTCTGGCGAGGGCTGTGTGAGGGGGGCTGTTAGTGGGGCTGTGGTGTGTGTGTCAGTGGTGATTGCTGATGTGCTGAGCATTGCTGGGGGGCAGGAGTGGGAGTATAGGGGGCATTGTATGTCTGGTGAGGGCTGTGTGAGGGGGGGGCTGTTAGTGGGGCTGTGGTGTGTGTGTCAGTGGTGATTGCTGGTGTGCTGAGCATTGCTGGGGGGCAGGAGTGGGAGTATAGGGGGCATTGTATGTCTGGTAAGGGCTGTGTGAGGGGGGGCTGTTAGTGGGGCTGTGGTGTGTGTGTCAGTGGTGATTGCTGGTGTGCTGAGCATTGCTGGGGGGCAGGAGGGGGAGTATAGGGGGCATTGTGTGTCTGGTAAGGGCTGTGTGAGGGGGGGCTGTTAGTGGGGCTGTGGTGTGTGTGTCAGTGGTGATTGCTGGTGTGCTGAGCATTGCTGGGGGGCAGGAGGGGGAGTATAGGGGGCATTGTATGTCTGGTAAGGGCTGTGTGAGGGGGGCTGTTAGTGGGGCTGTGGTGTGTGTGTCAGTGGTGATTGCTGGTGTGCTGAGCATTGCTGGGGGGCAGGAGGGGGAGTATAGGGGGCATTGTGTGTCTGGTGAGGGCTGTGTGAGGGGGGGCTGTTAGTGGGGCTGTGGTGTGTGTGTCAGTGGTGATTGCTGGTGTGCTGAGCATTGCTGGGGGGCAGGAGTATAGGGGGCATTGTATGTCTGGTAAGGGCTGTGTGAGGGGGGGCTGTTAGTGGGGCTGTGGTGTGTGTGTCAGTGGTGATTGCTGGTGTGCTGAGCATTGCTGGGGGGCAGGAGGGGGAGTATAGGGGGCATTGTGTGTCTGGTAAGGGCTGTGTGAGGGGGGGCTGTTAGTGGGGCTGTGGTGTGTGTGTCAGTGGTGATTGCTGGTGTGCTGAGCATTGCTGGGGGGCAGGAGGGGGAGTATAGGGGGCATTGTGTGTCTGGTGAGGGCTGTGTGAGGGGGGCTGTTAGTGGGGCTGTGGTGTGTGTGTCAGTGGTGATTGCTGGTGTGCTGAGCATTGCTGGGGGGCAGGAGTGGGAGTATAGGGGGCATTGTATGTCTGGTAAGGGCTGTGTGAGGGGGGCTGTTAGTGGGGATGTGGTGTGTGTGTCAGTGGTGATTGCTGGTGTGCTGAGCATTGCTGGGGGGCAGGAGTGGGAGTATAGGGGGCATTGTATGTCTGGTAGGGGCTGTGTGAGGGGGGCTGTTAGTGGGGATGTGGTGTGTGTGTCAGTGGTGATTACTGGTGTGCTGAGCATTGCTGGGGGGGCAGGAGTGGGAGTATAGGGGGCATTGTATGTCTGGTAGGGGCTGTGTGAGGGGGGCTGTTAGTGGGGATGTGGTGTGTGTGTCAGTGGTGATTGCTGGTGTGCTGAGCATTGCTGGGGGCAGGAGGGGGAGTATAGGGGGCATTGTATGTCTGGTAAGGGCTGTGTGAGGGGGGGCTGTTAGTGGGGCTGTGGTGTGTGTGTCAGTGGTGATTGCTGGTGTGCTGAGCATTGCTGGGGGGCAGGAGTGGGAGTATAGGGGGCATTGTATGTCTGGTAAGGGCTGTGTGAGGGGGGGCTGTTAGTGGGGCTGTGGTGTGTGTGTCAGTGGTGATTGCTGGTGTGCTGAGCATTGCTGGGGGGCAGGAGTGGGAGTATAGGGGGCATTGTATGTCTGGTAAGGGCTGTGTGAGGGGGGGCTGTTAGTGGGGCTGTGGTGTGTGTGTCAGTGGTGATTGGTGCACTGTGTGTAACGTTATAGCCCTGCTGCAGGGAGCGCTGATCGGTCAGGAGAGACCGAGCAGAGGAACCCGCAGCTGTGGACATTACACTGGTGATCTCCGCCTCCTGTGTAGGCATCACACTGGAGCCTGCTGGAGGGGCGGAGCCTGTAGGAGGGGAGGTGCTCGCCTGCTGGCATTGTAACAGGGGAGTGGGCGGTGCCCGGGAATGACGCTGCATGGTGGGCGGAGCCAGGACGCTCGGCCTGGAAGAGGAGGCGGTGACTTGTCTCCTGGCTCTGGATCTCTGGAGGGGGCGGGGCGCTTGCATGTGGGGCACAGCTTGTGCTGTCCGGCACCGGTGATGCAGGGGTTCACCGGTGACCCGGAGGCGCTGTGGGGGGCGAGAGCAGCGCTGGGAGCGTCTGTCTCCCTGGACCGGCAGCTCCCTGGGCTTGGTTTGGGCTGAGAGCTGCGTGTGCAGGGGGCTAGTGACCGGCTGGAAGGACGTAGGATATGTGGCTGGGATCCCGGGGGAGCTAGTGCTGGAGTGTGGGGCTGCGGGGGAGGCTAGCGAGCACTCGGGCTGATCTATGGGGAGGTCCGGAGGGGCTGCGGTGGGGGCCAGTGAGGCTGAGGCCTGGGCATACTGATCTATGGGGAGGTCCGGAGGGGCTGCGGTGGACGGAGTCCCAGGGATGGATAGTATTCCCTGAGAAGCCGGAGAGGGCGCAGGGAGGGGAGCGCTGAGGCCAGAAATAAGGGCTTGTAGCCAGTGCTCACCTTCCTGTGCCGCTTCTAGGGGGGCAGCCAGAGGGAAAGAGGAAATCACTGACCCCGGGCACTGAATTTAACCCCTGTAGGTGTGGCTGGACCCCCCTTTCCCTTGTGATCCTGTTGGTCAGCTGGGCATCCCAATTAGTGGCTCACCTAGGGAATGGTGGAAAGAGGGGATATGGGCACGACCCTTGCTTCCTTTAGGATTGGTCAGGGGGGGGGGCTCCACAGTCAGAGGCACGTTCCTTAAGCAGTATCGTGCCTGCCAGTATATATACACTGCACAGTACCACTCCTCCTGTCCTGTATACTGGGTATAATCCTCAGTGTCTGTATTATGCTGTATATATACACTGCACAGTACCACTTCTCCTGTCCTGTATACTGGGTGTAATCCTCAGTATCTGTATTATTCTGTATATATACACTGCACAGTACCACTCCTCCTGTCCTGTATACTGGGTATAATCCTCAGTATCTGTATTATGCTGTATATATACACTGCACAGTACCACTTCTCCTGTCCTGTATACTGGGTGTAATCCTCAGTACCTGTATTATTCTGTATATATACACTGCACAGTACCACTTCTGCTGTCCTGTATACTGGGTGTAATCCTCAGTATCTGTATTATTCTGTATATATACACTGCACAGTACCACTTCTCCTGTCCTGTATACTGGGTGTAATCCTCAGGATCTGTATTATTCTGTATATATACACTGCACAGTACCACTTCTCCTGTCCTGTATACTGGGTGTAATCCTCAGTGTCTGTATTATTCTGTTTTATATACACTGCACAGTGCCACTTCTCCTGTCCTGTATACTGGGTGTAATCCTCAGTACCTGTATTATTCTGTATATATACACTGCACAGTACCACTTCTCCTGTCCTGTATACTGGGTGTAATCCTCAGTATCTGTATTATTCTGTATATGTACACTGCACAGTGCCACTTCTCCTGTCCTGTATACTGGGTGTAATCATCAGTATCTGTATTATTCTGTATATATACACTGCACAGTACCACTTCTCCTGTCCTGTATACTGGGTGTAATCCTCAGTATCTGTATTATTCTGTATATATACACTGCACAGTACCACTTCTCCTGTCCTGTATACTGGGTGTAATCCTCAGTATCTGTATTATGCTGTATATATACACTGCACAGTGCCACTTCTCCTGTCCTGTATACTGGGTGTAATCCTCAGTGTCTGTATTATTCTGTATATATACACTGCACAGTACCACTTCTCCTGTCCTGTATACTGGGTGTAATCCTCAGTACCTGTATTATTCTGTATATATACACTGCACAGTACCACTTCTCCTGTCCTGTATACTGGGTGTAATCCTCAGTATCTGTATTATTCTGTATATATACACTGCACAGTACCACTTCCCCTGTCCTGTATACTGGGTGTAATCCTCAGTATCTGTATTATTCTGTGTATATATACACTGCACAGTACCACTTCTCCTGTCCTGTATACTGGGTGTAATCCTCAGTATCTGTATTATTCTGTATATATACACTGCACAGTACCACTTCTCCTGTCCTGTATACTGGGTGTAATCCTCAGTGCCTGTATTATTCTGTATATATACACTGCACAGTACCACTTCTCCTGTCCTGTATACTGGGTGTAATCCTCAGTATCTGTATTATTCTGTATATATACACTGCACAGTACCACTTCTCCTGTCCTGTATACAGGGTGTAATCCTCAGTATCTGTATTATTCTGTATATATACACTGCACAGTACCACTTCTCCTGTCCTGTATACTGGGTGCAATCCTCAGTGTCTGTATTATTCTGTATATATACACTGCACAGTACCACTTCTCCTGTCCTGTATACTGGGTGTAATCCTCAGTATCTGTATTATTCTGTATATATACACTGCACAGTACCACTTCTCCTGTCCTGTACACTGGGTGTAATCCTCAGTATATGTACTATTCTATATATATACACTGCACAGTACCACTTCTCCTGTCCTGTATACTGGGTGTAATCCTCAGTACCTGTATTATTCTGTATATATACACTGCACAGTACCACTTCTTCTGTCCTGTATACTGGGTGTAATCCTCAGTACCTGTATTATTCTGTATATATACACTGCACAGTGCCACTTCTCCTGTCCTGTATACTGGGTCTAATCCTCAGTATCTGTATTATTCTGTATATATACACTGCACAGTACCACTTCTCCTGTCCTGTATACTGGGTGTAATCCTCAGTACCTGTATTATTCTGTATATATACACTGCACAGTACCACTTCTCCTGTCCTGTATACTGGGTGTAATCCTCAGTATCTGCATTATTCTGTATATATACACTGCACAGTACCACTTCTCCCGTCCTGTATACTGGGTGTAATCCTCAGTATCTGTATTATTCTGTATATATACACTGCACAGTACCACTTCTCCTGTCCTGTATACTGGGTGTAATCCTCAGTACCTGTATTATTCTGTATATATACACTGCACAGTACCACTTCTCCTGTCCTGTATACTGGGTGTAATCCTCAGTATCTGTATTATTGTGTATATATACACTGCACAGTACCACTTCTCCTGTCCTGTATACTGGGTGTAATCCTCAGTATCTGCATTATTCTGTATATATACACTGCACAGTGCCTCTTCTCCTGTCATGTATACTGGGTGTAATCCTCAGTATCTGTATTATTCTGTGTATATATACACTGCACAGTACCACTTCTCCTGTCCTGTATACTGGGTGTAATCCTCAGTATCTGTATTATTCTGTATATATACACTGCACAGTACCACTTCTCCTGTCCTGTATACTGGGTGTAATCCTCAGTACCTGTATTATTCTGTATATATACACTGCACAGTACCACTTCTCCTGTCCTGTATACTGGGTGTAATCCTCCGTATCTGTATTATTCTGTATATATACACTGCACAGTACCACTTCTACTGTCCTGTATACTGGGTGTAATCCTCAGTATCTGTATTATTCTGTATATATACACTGCACAGTACCACTTCTCCTGTCCTGTATACTGGGTGTAATCCTCAGTACCTGTATTATTCTGTATATACACACTGCACAGTACCACTTCTCCTGTCCTGTATACTGGGTGTAATCCTCAGTACCTGTATTATTCTGTATATACACACTGCACAGTACCACTTCTCCTGTCCTGTATACTTGGTGTAATCCTCAGTATCTGTATTATTCTGTATATATACACTGCACAGTACCACTTCTCCTGTCCTGTATACTGGGTGTAATCCTCAGTGCCTGTATTATTCTGTATATATACACTGCACAGTACCACTTATCCTGTCCTGTATACTGGGTGTAATCCTCAGTACCTGTATTATTCTGTATATATACACTGCACAGTACCACTTCTCCTGTCCTGTATACTGGGTGTAATCCTCAGTACCTGTATTATTCTGTATATACACACTGCAGAGTACCACTTCTCCTGTCCTGTATACTTGGTGTAATCCTCAGTATCTGTATTATTCTGTATATATACACTGCACAGTACCACTTCTCCTGTCCTGTATACTGGTTGTAATCCTCAGTGCCTGTATTATTCTGTATATATACACTGCACAGTACCACTTCTCCTGTCCTGTACACTGGGTGTATCCCTCAGCATATGTACTATTCTATATATATACACTGCACAGTACCACTTCTCCTGTCCTGTATACTGGGTGTAATCCTCAGTACCTGTATTATTCTGTATATATACACTGCACAGTACCACGTCTCCCGTCCTCTATACTGGGTGTAATCCTCAGTATCTGTATTATTCTGTATATATACACTGCACAGTACCACTTCTCCTGTCCTGTACACTGGGTGTAATCCTCAGTATCTGTATTATTCTGTATATATATACTGCACAGTACCACTTCTCCTGTCCTGTATACTGGGTGTAATCATCAGTATCTGTATTATTCTGTATATATACACTGCACAGTACCACTTCTCCTGTCCTGTACACTGGGTGTAATCATCAGTATCTGTATTATTCTGTATATATACACTGCACAGTACCACTTCTCCTGTCCTGTATACTGGGTGTAATCCTCAGTACCTGTATTATTCTGTATATACACACTGCACAGTACCATTTCTCCTGTCCTGTATACTGGGTGTAATCCTCAGTATCTATATTATTCTGTATATATACACTGCACAGTACCACTTCTCCTGTCCTGTATACTGGGTGTAATCCTCAGTATCTGTATTATTCTGTATATATACACTGCACAGTACCACTTATCCTGTCCTGTATACTGGGTGTAATCCTCAGTATCTGTATTATTCTGTATATATACACTGCACAGTACCACTTCTCCTGTCCTGTATACTGGGTGTAATCCTCAGTATCTGTATTATTCTGTATATATACACTGCACAGTACCACTTCTCCTGTCCTGTATACTGGGTATAATCCTCAGTATGTGTATTATTCTGTATATATACACTGCACAGTACCACTCCTCCTGTCCTGTATACTGGGTGTAATCCTCAGTATCTGTATTATTCTGTATGTATACACTGCACAGTACCACTTCTCCTGTCCTGTATACTGGGTGTAATCCTCAGTATCTGTATTATTCTGTATATATACACTGCACAGTACCACTTCTCCTGTCCTGTATACTGGGTGTAATCCTCAGTGTCTGTATTATTCTGTATATATACACTGCACAGTACCACTTCTCCTGTCCTGTATACTGGGTGTAATCCTTAGTATCTGTATTATTCTGTGTATATACACTGCACAGTACCACTTCTCCTGTCCTGTATACTGGGTGTAATCCTTAGTATCTGTATTATTCTGTGTATATACACTGCACAGTACCACTTCTCCTGTCCAGCAGAGTGAAGGCAGATAGCCGTAACGTACATGACTGAGGCAGTGATAGATCCAGGAAAGGGTTAAGGAGTAAGGGATGGGGTTTTTACCTAAGGAATGTGGTGGGGGGTCAGCGAGCAGGAGGAGAGATGGGGGCAGGGGCCATATAAGAAATAGGTCCCATGTTAAGGTGTCATTCCTTTGTCCTGGACTCAAAGACTGAACCAGCAGTGTGTGGCTTCAGGCCCAGCTAGACGAATTGCTGAAGAATGCCCGGGATACAGCATCTGTCCCTTCTGAACTTTCTGAACATCAAACTTTAAGAAGATCCAGACCTCCTGAGAGACTAACTTCTGAAATGGCCAATAGGACTCACAATAGGATCATAAGTCCTTCTGTTACTTCTAGGAAAAGAGCAAAGCGCAGCTCGGCCTCTGATCCTTCTTACAAACCAGGAAGGAAACTACAGTACAAGAATAACAAGGTACAGAGAAAAGAGCCCGACCATCTAACCAGAGAGACACCAAGAAGGCCAAGGAGAAAGTCCAGCTCTACTGAGGTGCCAGCCAGAGAAGCAGCCACACAAGCTACAACTGACGTGACCACAGCCCACCATGAATCCGCAGAACTTCCTCAACAATCTTTGCATCATTCTAGAGGACATCATACGGCCTCACCCCAGGAAATGAACCAACACGGGGGGATGGGCTTAGGACACACAACTTTTCCGGATCCGGGTTCTCATTACACGAGGAGTGGTAGGAATCCAAAAAGACAACTGCGCAAAAGTACTTTAACCAGACAAAGACTTCATCGGCCGGCTCAGGATGTGAGTCAGGCAATAAATCTACAGCTACAAGACTCAGCAGAGATTCCAGACAATGACTATGACACAGATAACGACTCCCCACTAGAGGGCAGCAGCACGCAGCACTTCAATAATGAAGGGGCTGTAGAGACTATAACTAATACGTCACGGACGGCTGGTCAACCTAGGACGCAGCCAGGTATTGGTGAGGGACGGCTGGTCAACCTAGGACGCAGCCAGGTATTGGTGAGGGACGGCTGGTCAACCTAGGACGCAGCCAGGTATTGGTGAGGGACGGCTGGTCAGCCTAGGACGCAGCCAGGTATTGGTGAGGGACGGCTGGTCAACCTAGGACGCAGCCAGGTATTGGTGAGGGACGGCTGGTCAACCTAGGACGCAGCCAGGTATTGGTGAGGGACGGCTGGTCAGCCTAGGACGCAGCCAGGTATTGGTGAGAACACTTTTTCTTGTCCTATATCTAGTGTAAAATCACCTGTAATGAGTCCAGTGGGCTCAGTTGGGGGTACGGGTCCCGGCAATGTAGGATGGGATCTTAATTCAGTAGTACAGCAATTAGTGTCAGGGGTTAAGGAGGCTTTGAGTCAGTCTAGCTTACCCATAACCTCTTCTCCTATTGCTGCATGGTGTGGGAATGGTCGCCGGACATCGGAGGTGGTAAGTCAGTCGTGTGCTGATCCAGAGACACAGGAGGACGCAGTAATTTCACAAGGGGTTACATTATCTGATGCAGCAAAAGGAGAATTATATGTATGTTTTGAGGGTCCTCTAGGAATTCATTTGAAACAGGAGGTTAGGGAGAAGATTTGGGCCGACGAATATGTGGAAATATTTTCATTATTGCCCTTAGAAAAATATAACTTGGATAGAGTAAGGTTTGATGAGAGGAAAAGAGAGGAACAAGAAAGACGGTATTGTCTCATCCCCCAAACATTTGCCAATTGGTTCCAGGCTTTTGCCATATTAGCAAGTGTAATAGGCCAAAAAACTCCTGAACATTGCTCTGCCTTATTTTGTTACATGGATTCTATCGGGGAGGCGCACCGTGTGTATGGAGGTTTAGCATGGCTGCGCTATGATGAGCAGTTTCGCCAACGAAAGGCTGGTCGCCAAGGGATTCGTTGGGATCACAAAGATATTGGTTTATGGATGCGTCTCATGACAGCGCCACGTGGGGTTAATCAGCCCTTTCAGGGCTATGTCGGCAGATCATCAGCAATCGGATTGTCGGCAGCAAACAGAAAAGGTTGCTGCTGGCATTTCAATGATAGCCAGTGCAGATTCGGAAACACATGCAGGTACAGACATGAATGCACCTTCTGTAGTGGAAACCATAGCCTATCCAAATGCTTTACACGAAATAAAACCCCAACAGCAGAGATTAATCAAAAAGGGGGAAACCCCAATTAGACTCGGGGAGATGGTGGGCTATCTAAGCAGGTACCCAGATAGAAAAGCAGCACAATTGCTGGGGGAGGGTTTCTCAGAAGGTTTTAAGATCCCATCTACTTCAGGCCCATTAACCTGTTCTCGTAACCTTGCTTCAGCTTATACATATTCTCACATTGTCTCCACAAAACTAAACAAAGAAATTGACCTGGGCCGCATGGCAGGCCCATTCACCAAAATGCCAATAGAAAACTTAAGGGTCTCTCCATTGGGGGTGGTCCCAAAGAAGGAACCCAATAAGTTTAGGCTGACCCATCATCTGTCCTTCCCTCATGGAAGCTCAGTTAATGATGGAATCGATCAGGAACTTTGCACAGTCTCGTATACTTCATTTCATACAGCGATTGCATGGGTACAGAAGTACGGCAGAGGAGCTTTAATGGCAAAAACAGACATTGAAGCTGCCTTTAGACTCTACCAGTCCATCCAGAAAGCTTCCATCTCTTGGGTTGTCAGTGGCAGGTTTTATGTAGACTTGTGTTTACCGATGGGCTGCTCCATCTCATGCTCCTTGTTTGAATCATTTAGCACATTTTTGGAGTGGGTAGTAAAGAAGGAAGCCGGCGTGCGTTCTGTCCTGCATTATCTAGATGATTTCCTATGTATTGGTCCACCAAAGTCATTTGTTTGTGCTTCATTATTGGCAGCGATTCAGTCGGTTTTTAAGCGTTTC
This sequence comes from Anomaloglossus baeobatrachus, assembly GCF_048569485.1. Taxonomy (NCBI): domain Eukaryota; kingdom Metazoa; phylum Chordata; class Amphibia; order Anura; family Aromobatidae; genus Anomaloglossus; species Anomaloglossus baeobatrachus. The sequence goes on from NW_027445002.1 coordinate 64,416, forward strand.
GGAGTACCGTTAGCATCAGATAAAACAGAAGGCCCGTCTACACTTATCAAGTTTTTAGGAATTTTGATTGACAGTGAGGCCATGGAGTGCAGATTACCGGATGACAAGGTCAGTGATCTGCTGGAGGCAGTCAGAGAAGCTAGATCTCACCGTAAGATCAGATTAAAGGATCTACAATCGCTGTTAGGAAAAATGAACTTTGCGTGTCGCATTATTCCAATGGGTAGAGTTTTTTGTAGGCGCCTAGCTGCAGCTACCTCAGGCATAACCTTTCCACATCACTTTGTGCGGCTGGCTAGAACATTAAAGGACGATCTGGCGGTATGGGAACAGTTCTTAATGGAGTTTAATGGGAGGTCATTGTGGATCAGACCACCGGTTTCAAATTTTGATCTAGACATCCACACTGATGCAGCGGGGTCAACTGGTTTTGGTGCATATTGTTCGGGACAGTGGTGTGCAGATAGGTGGCCAGAGAGTTGGAGAAACAAGGGGTTAACACGAAACTTAGTACTCCTTGAATTGTTCCCCATAGTGGTTGCTTGTGAAATTTGGTGCAATATTTTCCAAAACCGAAAAGTGAGATTTCATTGTGATAACTTGGGAGTTGTAGAAGTCATCAACAAACAATCAGCTTCTTCCCTGCCTGTTGTTACGTTGCTGCGTCATCTAGTGCTGCGCTGCTTAAAGTCAAATTGTCAGATTACAGCTGTGCATGTCCCCGGTGTGTGTAATTCTGTGGCTGATGCTCGGGCTCGTTTTCAGTGGGACAGATTCCGTTCGTTAGCCCCGATGGCAGAGGTACAAGGCAAGAAGTGTCGGGATTTTCTGTGGTCACTGCCAGTGACACCGCATACGCTCTGATAGAACGGTCTGTGGGTGTAAGCACATGGCAGAGGTACCAGTCAGCATGGAGGGAATGGGAAGACTTGTGTGCTCTAGTGGGACATGATGCCAGTGTACATGACAATGTTTCCTTGTTGTTATTTTACATTAGCAGGGCCTTTGTGGACGGTACTTCATTGTCCAGTATTGATAGTAAAATGTCTGGATTAGCTTTTTGGTTTAAGTTGCACGACTTCACTGATTACACAAAGCATTTTTTAGTTAAGCAGGCCCTAAAGGGGTACAGAAAAAGTTGTAAGAAGACCAGAGATAAACGACGTCCGATTTCTTTCCAGTTATTGCAGCAGATACTGAGTGTACGAGGCCGAGTCTGGAGCAGTCCGTTTGAAGTGTTACTCTTTAGTTGTGCATTCACACTGGCCTTCTTTGGAGCTTTTAGAATCAGGAGTTAGTGTCGAGTAGCTCCACCAGAAGTGGGGGTCTACAAGCCGAGGACGTGCATCAGTACACAGACAGAGGGGGTCTACAAGCTGAGGACATGCATCAGTACACAGACAGATGGGTCTACAAGCTGAGGACATGCATCAGTACACAGACAGAGGGGGTCTACAAGCTGAGGACATGCATCAGTACACAGACAGAGGGGGTCTACAAGCTGAGGACATGCATCAGTACACAGACAGAGAAGGTCTACAAGCTGAGGACATGCATCAGTACACAGACAGAGGGGGTCTACAAGCTGAGGACATGCATCAGTACACAGACAGATTGGGTCTACAAGCTGAGGACGTGCATCAGTACACAGACAGACGGGGTCTACAAGCTGAGGACATGCATCAGTACACAGACAGACGGGGTCTACAAGCTGAGGACATGCATCAGTACACAGACAGAGGGGGTCTACAAGCTGAGGACATGCATCAGTACACAGACAGAGGGGGTCTACAAGCTGAGGACATGCATCAGTACACAGACAGAGAAGGTCTACAAGCTGAGGACATGCATCAGTACACAGACAGAGGGGGTCTACAAGCCGAGGACGTGCATCAGTACACAGACAGACGGGGTCTACAAGCCGAGGACGTGCATCAGTACACAGACAGAGGGGGTCTACAAGCCGAGGACATGCATCAGTACACAGACAGATGGGGTCTACAAGCTGAGGACATGCATCAGTACACAGACAGACGGGGTCTACAAGCTGAGGACATGCATCAGTACACAGACAGACGGGGTCTACAAGCCGAGGACGTGCATCAGTACACAGACAGACGGGGTCTACAAGCTGAGGACATGCATCAGTACACAGACAGAGGGGGTCTACAAGCTGAGGACATGCATCAGTACACAGACAGATGGGGTCTACAAGCTGAGGACATGCATCAGTACACAGACAGACGGGGTCTACAAGCTGAGGACATGCATCAGTACACAGACAGATGGGGTCTACAAGCTGAGGACATGCATCAGTACACAGACAGACGGGGTCTACAAGCTGAGGACATGCATCAGTACACAGACAGATGGGGTCTACAAGCTGAGGACGTGCATCAGTACACAGACAGACGGGGTCTACAAGCTGAGGACATGCATCAGTACACAGACAGAGGGGTCTACAAGCTGAGGACGTGCATCAGTACACAGACAGAGGGGGTCTACAAGCTGAGGACGTGCATCAGTACACAGACAGACGGGGTCTACAAGCCGAGGACATGCATCAGTACACAGACAGAGGGGGTCTACAAGCCGAGGACGTGCATCAGTACACAGACAGAGGGGGTCTACAAGACGAGGACGTGCATCAGTACACAGACAGACAGAGGGGGTCTACAAGCCGAGGACATGCATCAGTACACAGACAGACTGGGTCTACAAGCCGAGGACATGCATCAGTACACAGACAGACTGGGTCTACAAGCCGAGGACGTGCATCAGTACACAGACAGACGGGGTCTACAAGCCGAGGACATGCATCAGTACACAGACAGAGGGGGTCTACAAGCCGAGGACGTGCATCAGTACACAGACAGACGGGGTCTACAAGCTGAGGACGTGCATCAGTACACAGACAGACGGGGTCTACAAGCCGAGGACATGCATCAGTACACAGACAGACGGGATCTACAAGCTGAGGACATGCATCAGTACACAGACAGACGGGGTCTACAAGCTGAGGACATGCATCAGTACACAGACAGACTGGGTCTACAAGCCGAGGACGTGCATCAGTACACAGACAGACGGGGTCTACAAGCCGAGGACATGCATCAGTACACAGACAGAGGGGGTCTACAAGCCGAGGACGTGCATCAGTACACAGACAGAGGGGGTCTACAAGCCGAGGACATGCATCAGTACACAGACAGAGGGGGTCTACAAGCCGAGGACGTGCATCAGTACACAGACAGAGGGGGTCTACAAGCTGAGGACATGCATCAGTACACAGACAGAGGGGGTCTACAAGCTGAGGACGTGCATCAGTACACAGACAGAGGGGGTCTACAAGCTGAGGACATGCATCAGTACACAGACAGACGGGGTCTACAAGCCGAGGACGTGCATCAGTACACAGACAGATTGGAATGTTTTCTGGCAAAGTCAAAAACTGATCAACAGGGTAGAGGAAAATGGATCACATTGTTTCCTTTAAGCGGTTCCAGGGCCGGCCCGGTCATCTGTTTTAGAAACTATGTCTCAAGAAGGCCAAATATCCAAGGTTCATTACTAATTCATGAGGATTGTAAGTCATTGTCACAATTTCAATTCACAGCAGTTCTTAAAAAATGCCTGACAATATTGGGAGAGTCTCCAAACGCATTCACTTCACACTCATTTAGGATAGGAGCAGCCACAGAAGCTGTAGATGGGGCTTAGGGCCGGACATAGTTAAAAAAATCGGGAGATGGGAATCGAGCAGATTTAAGAGTTACATTAGATTACATTTATTATAATTGGCGTACATGTATATATATATATATATGTGTACATTTTGGTAATCTTATAGTAGTTGTGTCTTCATTTAGACAATTGTGTGATAATTGTGTTTTTGTTTTAGCTGAACAGCAATGCCTGGTTTGGATCATGGGACATTCATTTGTTTTTTGGGGGGCCTTACGTGCAGCAGTCAGGCCTAATGGTAAACAGTTGGGGTTGCCCAGTTCCTTGGCACGGGTGGCATGGATAGGAAAGAGGGGAATGCAGTGGCATCAGCTGTTGAAAGAAATCCAGTATCATGTGGAGTTCTACCGCCCCCGGACGTCTTACTTATCCATTTAGGTGGTAATGATTTAGCAATAAGAACATCAAGACATTTAGTTAGGAACATAAAGCTTGATATGTTGAATTTATGGAGGTCTTACCCAGAAACAGTGGTGGTCTGGTCGGATATAGTAGCTAGACAAATGTGGAGAACAGCGCGATCAGTGGCTCGCATCAATAATACAAGGATAAAGGTTAATAAAAAAATAACAAAATTTGTGTTGGAAAACGGAGGGGTGGCCATACGTCACCAGATGCTGGAAAATACAAAGGAACAATTTTGGAGAGATGATAAGGTACATCTTAATGACATTGGCATTGATATATGGATGTTGGGAATACAAGAAGGAGTAGAACGAGCCATTAAGTTGTGGAGGAACTCACTCTTGTAAGGTGTCACAAGAGCGAGTCTTGGCGGGATGTGGTTGTTTAAACCCCCTCTTTGTTGGTTGGAGAATTATGTTTTTAATGGGGTCCCTGGGCCAGAGCTCAGCGGACAGTGGAATATGGGTCCCTGGGGAGGAGCTCAGCGGACAGTGGAATAGATGGGTCCCTGGGGAGGAGCTCAGCGGACACAAGGAAAATGATCAAGGGGTATACCCAGATTCCCCCTTGAGCTAGGTGTACACGGCGGAGGGGGATATGGGGCTGGGATTTATAACAACCACATCTCTGGGCCGATAATCTTGTTTTTTCTTGTTGATGTTTTTTCTTATAAAAAATAAAGGGCTGCTGTGGCCAAAATTTTAATCCATGTCACGCAGTGTGTGGTGTCTTATTTATTAGGTTACCAGGAGCGCAATTCACTAGTCCATCAGTTATAAATAAGAAGGACACACAGGAAAGGGAGTTGCATTATCATCACAATGTATATAATAGCAAGAGTAAAGAATCCCTTATATAGTGCAACCATTGGCTACATATCCATACTGGACAAATCGTATAATAATACGTGGAAAAGAGGAGAAAAAACACGATCAACCGTCCATAGGGTGAAAAAGAGTTCTTTATTGACCAGTGCTGAGTGGACACACAGATAAAATATTTAAAACACCAAACAAGAACCAACCGGCAATACAAATGCTCACAAATTATACCAAACGCCAGACCCTGGAAAGGCATCAATTGGCAGATGATATTGTATACATCGGCATACGTATAGATATGAGAAACATATAGACACATATATAGATCGCACACCACATATATCATAAATGTAGCTTTATACCACTAATCCATATTGGAAACATAAGTAACATCGAAGGGTCCAGCAAGCAAAAAATGCTTGATCATATGTGACGTGGGTGCGGTACTACAATACTGGCCTATGTTGCAATTGTTACTGCCCTCCAAGGTCTGGTGCAATTGACGTGGTTAGGATTATAATGGTGCACGCCACTATGTGCTGGGGGCCAACACAGGTGCAGTATGTCTTCACCACTACATAAGGGGATACAAAGGGGATGATTACATACATCCCATAGAGATAGCAGGCTCAATGGGGCCCATCACAAGTAATATAGGTAGTGGTAAATGATACACATGCACCTGTATAAGCCCAAAACGGCAAGTAGTTTGTTGCCTATAGCAACATGGAAGGTAGTTGAACCAAAAAGGTAAGTCTACCCAAAGATGGCGGTGGCTAATACAAATGCATGCCCAAAGCGGCGACAGGATTAGCCACGAGTGTGCACAAATAACATGGTTTGAGATTATAGTAATGTACGCTGCTATAAACTAGGGGCCAGCACTTGTGTACATATCTCTATCACCACATCAAGGAGTACAAGGGGGATGATGTTATACATCCCATAAATATAAATACAAACTGGCCCAAAAGAGCCCGTCACATATAATAAAGGTAGTGGTATACGGCATATGCACACCTGTGTGAGCCCAGAACAGAAGATAATTGACTGGCTATGGCAGGATGAAAAGGTGATTTAGCCAAAGCATAGGCTTACCCAGAATGGCGATATCTACTGCTAGTAAATGCACCGAGCGGCAACAAGGCTTACCACGTGTGTGACAGGATACAAAGTGACCAAAGCCGGAAGGTCCGCCTTCCCGACGGCCGTTTCGGCAACCGCCTTCGTCAGGGGGGGTGGAGCTAAGCTGTCTGGCGGCTCAGATAAAGCGAGCGTGTACCAATCAAAATCCGGCACCACCTTCATGACGCATGCGTTGCCATGGCAGAACGCGACGCCAGCCGAACGCCGCATCAAGGGCCGGTGACGTCAGATCACACCATGTGATCCGACGACACCCGCCCCTTCAGACACAGCAATCCGGAGGACGCCGCGTATAAGAACGGCACGCATGCGTACAAGTGGTCCGCATGGGGATCGATTATAAGGCATATAAAAAGTAATCAAAATGCATATTAATAAGGAATTCTCTCAGAGATCGTGATATGCATTAACATATGACAAATAGGACACACATATATGATAGATCACAGATTGGATCTCAACGCTATTAATTACAGCGTTCAAGGATCAGCAAATATACTGATTGAAGGAAAACACTCAGACCAATGAAGGTATCCGAGCTATAGTAACAGAGGCGTACCCATATAACAACCAAAATCAAAAATAAAAATAAAAATAATAAACAAGAGACTATGTAGTTATAACCAAAGACCATAGGGAAATGTAACATATCATATTGCACACACATAGAATACATATAAACAAGGTTTCTTCCAATGTATATACTATGCATATAAAAAACATATAGTATGCATGTCCAATTCCACATGGGAGGGGGTATATATGGAGGGAAGGGGGGGGGGGGGGAGTGTATGGTGGAAGGGAGGGGAAAGGAGGGAGGGGGGGGGGGGGGGGGGGAGGGGGAAAGGGGGGGGGAGGGGGGGGGGGGTAGGGGGGAGGGGAGGGGGGAGAGGGAGAGTGGGATGGGGGAAGGAGGGAAAGGAGGAAATGCAAGGTCCTTAGAGTCCCAATCTTCTGAAATCCAGAATACATATGTCCAAGTCACAAGATCCAAGATATACGTTCATGACATTAATCAACGAGCCTACAAAAACAGCATAGAAAAAGGTGAAAATTAAAAACAAATAAAAACAAGAGCAAAACAGTGTAAGTTAAGAAACAAGAGGAGACCGCATAAGGCATAATATACATAAAAAGAGAGGCCTTGGACTATAGAAATGGAGAAAAACTGATATTCTCATTCAAACCCGACGGGTATAGGGTAGAAAGTGTCCAGATCCATCGGGTTTCCATTTGTGCCAACCTTTTGCTGACCGGCCCACCCCTGATCGAAATCTCAATAGAGTCAATACCTTTGACTCTAAGCAGGGAGGCATCACAATTATGGTATTCACGAAAATGTTTGGGTAATGTCCTCAAGGAAGATAAATCTGTTATTCCAGATGCTGCTATAATACCCAATACATGTTCGCGAACACGTGTCTTAAGTTGGCGGGTGGTCAGTCCAATATAGATCTTAGAACAAGGACACGTAGCATAGTAGATCACAGCTTTTGTGCTGCATGTTATAGACTTCTTTATACGATATTCCTTGCGTCCAGATGAATCTGTAAAAATAACACTAGTATCGATATTAGGACATGCGACACACCTGCCACATGGTGCACATCCCGGTTTCGGAGTGGTTCTAACCGTTTTTGTGAGGGTTTGTTGAGAATCGCCTTGATAGTGGCTATGAATCAGAGTATCATATAGGTTTTTTGCCCGCCGAAAGGTAACTTTGGGACGGGAAGGGAGAATTTTATTCAAAATGTGATCAGCCTGTAAAATAGGCCAAGCATTTTGTAAACATTTTATCATGGGCACTGATTGGGCATGGAAGTTGGTAATAAAACGTACAGTATCAGTGTTCGGTTTATCAGTACATTTATAAAGTGTAGATGCCCTGGTGGAATATTTGGCCCTATGATAAGCACGTTTAATCACCCTATTACCGTAGCCTCTATCTTTAAAGCGTTGCTTCATGTCAGTCGCTTGCTGTTCAAAGGCAGCATCAGTTGAACACACTCTTCTAAGCCGCAAGAATTGGCCGAAGGGAATCGCATTAATCATATGTCTAGGATGGGCGGAGGAGGCATGTAAAAGTGCATTCGTAGAGGTGGGTTTCCTGTACAGGTCAGTCTGGATGTGGTTGGTATTATCCTTCGTAAGGGTGACATCAAGAAACTCAACTTGTGTCTTAGACCATTGGTATGTGATTTTAATGTTATAGTTGTTTTGATTAAGGCGAAACATAAATTGGTGAAGATCATCAATGGATCCCTGCCAGATCAGGAAGATGTCGTCGATGTACCGTGCCCAAAAGAGGACACGATCCATCGACGACTCCTGATCCGACAGGAAGAGGTCCCTTTCCCACAGCCCCAGGAACAAGTTGGCATAGGAGGGCGCAAACGAGGCGCCCATCGCAGTTCCCTGGAGCTGCAGGAAAAAAGACCCCTTAAAAATGAAAAAATTATGAGTAAGTGAAAACTGTAAACAATCCATAATCAAATTAACCAGTGGTTTAGATAGATTTGACATATTGAGAAAGAACCGAGAGGCAGAGAGACCGTCATGGTGTCTGATGCTGGTGTACAATGATTCTATGTCTCCAGTGACAAGGACAGCATCGTCACCAATACAGAGGCCGTCAACTTTCTTTAGAAGATCCCCAGTGTCTTTCAAAAAAGAGGGTAAGCACTCAACTAGTGGTTGAAGATGGTAATCAATCCACTTGTTGATATTCTCTAGGTAGTTGCCACAACCGGAAATAATCGGCCTCCCAGGTGGATTTTGCATGTTTTTGTGTACCTTTGGTAAAAGGTAGAAGGTAGCTATCGTTGGTTCTAAAATTTGTAATGCTGTACCTAATTCTTTGGTAATAACATTGTCATCAATGGCCGCCCCAATAATATCCAATAACTGCTTTTTAAAGGATAATAAAGGATTAAATGTCATTTTTTTTGTAGCAGATATGATCATGTAATTGGCGGAAAGCCTCCTTTTCATATAATGGGGTCGGCCAGATGACAATGTTGCCACCTTTGTCAGCTGGCTTGATTATTATATCAGGTATCTGCTGAATCTCTCTAAAGGCCCCGTCACACTAAGCAACATCGCTAGCAACATCGCTGGTAACGAACAACTTTTGTGACGTTGCTAGCGATGTTGCTGTGTGTGACATCCAGCAACAACCTGGCCCCTGCTGTGAGGTCGTTGGTTGTTGCTGAATGTCCTGGGCCATTTTTTAGTTGTTGCTGTCCCGCTGTGAAGCACAGATCGCTGTGTGTGACAGCGAGACAGCAACAACTAATGTGCAGTGAGCAGGAGCCGGCTTCTGCTGAGGCTGGTAACTAATGTAAACATCGGGTAACCAAGAAGCCCTGTCCTTGGTTACCCGATATTTACCTTTGATACCAGCCTCCTCCGCTCTCACTGCCTGTGCTGCCGGCTCCTGCTCTGTGCACATGTAGCTGCAGCACACATCAGGTAATTAACCCGATGTGTGCTGTAACTAGGAGAGCAAGGAGCCAGCACTAAGCATTGTGCGCTGCTCCCTGCTCTGTGCACATGTAGCTGCAGCACACATCAGGCAATTAACCTGATGTGTGCTGTAAGTAGGAGAGCAAGGAGCCAGCGCTCAGTGTGCGCTGCTCCCTGCTCTGTGCACATTTAGCTGCAGCACACATCGGGTTAATTAACCTGATGTGTGCTGTAACTAGGAGACTGGGGGCTGGTCACTGGTTGCTGGTGAGCTCACCAGCAACTCGTGTAGCCATGCTCCAGCGATCCCTGCCAGGTCAGGTTGCTGGTGGGATCGCTGGAGCGTCGCAGTGTGACAGCTCACCAGCAACCTCCTAGCAACTTACCAGCGATCCCTATTGTTGTTGGGATCGCTGGTAAGTTGCTTAGTGTGACTGGACCTTAAGTCTGTGACGCTCTTGACTAGTAAGGTTATCATGAGGAACCTGGTGAGATATCTGATTGAATTGTTGGGAGACCACCTGAACAAACAGGTCAACATTGGTGCATGAATTTAAAGGGGGAAACTTTTTAGATTTAGGTCTGATACATGGTGGAATTATACTCCCCTGCCCCCCAGAATGTTCCTCTGACAGCTCTTCCAAGATCCTTATGTGGCGCCCTAGGACCTGGTCGCCACAGCAGCATTGCCCTCCCAAAGGGTTAATGCTGAGCCTGGAGGTAATTGGGAGATCCATTGGCCAGCAGGTTTAACACCCAACACAGTTCTCCCTCCGGCCAGCAGGGGGAGCTCTGAACCTGGAATTCCAGGGAGCCTTCCTCTACCTGACCAGAGGGAGGAAGTGCAGCCAGTCTGTAGGGAGTAGTGGAAGTGAACAGACGCAGAGTGAGCTGTCCTGTGAATCTGGGGCCTAGAGCTGGAGCAGCTTGGCCCAGAGAAGCAGGAATAGCTGAGAGGCAGCAGAGAGACTCAGACATCGGAGTCTGTGGTTGCCAGGGTATAAAATCCGCCCCTGGTAGCCGAGTCCGAAGGGCAGGAGAGCTGCAAGCCCCTGGCCCAGAAACATCCAAGGTACAGCTGCAGCATCAGGGCCCGGTGTGGACTCCAGCGGAGAAGCACCAGAGAGAGGGTCTGCGCAGCCACCTACAGAAAGAAGGGACGTGCCATCGGTCCCAGCAGCAAAGAGGGCCATTGCTGGATTCAGAGAAGCAGGGTCCTATCATCACAAAGCAAAGTACAGGAGTAGGCCTCATACTCAGCTGGCCAGAAAGATCATCCCAAGTACTTCCAGGCCGACCGGATCCCCATCACCACCTGTAACGGTCTCCCAGGACTGGACTGTTCCCAGAGTAAAAGAGGAGAAGGTAAAGAGACTGTTGTTTGTGCCTGGTTCTTTCCTCGCCTGTCGGCCCTGCACCGTGTTAGCCACACAACACCATAGACTTTCACGGGCACCAACTGTATCCCGGGGCATCGCTCCACCTGTGGGGAGCAGTAACATCATAGCTGCCATAACATCACCCCGGAGTTCTCCCATAGCAGCGGCGGCTTAATAGCCGCATACCACAGGTGGCGTCACGAACATTAACTTCAACTCATCAGCCACATATTCAACTGACACCCACCAGGGCCACGGAGCCGGGCCCAGCCACCACTGACTACCACCGGACTAGTCCGGCCCGGCACCGGGTGTCCCCTAGCCCTGGGGTGGGCGAGTCAACTTTTGGCGTCACGAACAGGATTTCGTGCCCGGTTCCACCGGGTACTGTGCGCCTGAATAATTGCGCTTTAAAGACTGTATTACTGCGTGTTTCACTGTTTGAAAACTGCCGCCGCCATTATCCTCACTGAGCGCAGGAAGAAGGGGGGCGTGCCTGACAAAGAGCGCGAAGGGAGCGCGCCATCAGAGCAGAGCGCTGTTAACCCCGCGCGACCCGGAAGGAAATTTGAAAAGTGAACGGAGCCTGGTAAGGTTCACTAAGGGGGAGGAAGATGTCCGACGCAGAGGGAGGGCAGGTGGCTGCCATAGCCCGAGACGCCGCAGCGCCCGCCGAAGCGATCCCTGTCGCCGTCGCCCCATCCCCCGCTGTAGCGCCGGTAATGCCGATCACCATGCCGTACATACCGGGCGCAGAATGGCTGCCGCAGTATTCCGGGGAGTCCCATACCTTGAGCGACTTCAGAGAAAGCCTGCACAGCTTATTCCGGGTGTATCCGCTGACTGAGAGCCAGAAGGTGGGCATATTAATGGGACAGCTAGCCGGCGCAGCCCAGCGTGAAGTGAAGTCCTGGCCTGATACAGATAAAGGGACAGTAACCCAGATACTGGCCAAGCTAAAGAGTACTTTTGACACCCGCACCGCAGCAGAGATAAAGATGAGATTCTTTGGGTGCAAGCAGCGGCCCACAGACAGCATAAGGGACTATGCCTTAAACCTGCAGGAGGCCCTGAAAGCAGTTAAACAAGTGGACCCAGAGAGTGTACGTGAAGAACACAAACTCCTAACTGAGCAGTTCATAGAGGGGCTCCTGTCAGATGCCCACAGGACCCAGCTGCGTATCATGGTCCTGCAGAACCCTGCTCTGGACTTTGCAAAGTTTAAGGACCAGGCCATCCGGGTACTGAGAGAATCTACACCGAATGACCCAGTGCCCCTCCGGCCTCTTGCTATCACGTACCCCGGGGTGGTGCCTGCAACACGAGCCACTGCAGGGGCTGAGGCGCAGTCCCTGGATAAGGATCCCACTGCAGAGCTCAGACAGCAGTTCCAGGAGCTGACCAAGACTGTAGCTGCCCTTGCCAAGATCGTGCAGTCCCTACAAGTGACCCCATCGCCTGCAAAAATCGAGTTGGCCTCCAGCCCAGATGACGTCCCATGGATGCGACAGAGGAGGGTTCCGCCGACCCGAGGCAGAGACACAGACCGGTATGATTCAACGGGACAACCGATCTGCCGCCGCTGCAGCCAGGCGGGCCACATTGCACGATACTGTCCTTTAAATGGGCCGAGCCTGGGGCCAGGAGCCGACCCCCAGGTGTAAGGAAGCCCGGCTCAACCCCCAGCCGCAGCAAGTATGTGGGAGGACGACCGGTCCTTCCTATTGTGCTGGATGGGATCCCTTTGAATGCCCTCCTGGATACTGGGTCCCAGGTAACGACCATCCCCTATAAACTGTACAAAAGATATTGGGCTGATTCAGACATTGACCATGGCCCAGATGATGATTTAACAATTGTGGCCAGTAATGGTCAGCCCTTGCCTCAAATTGGGTACAAAGAAGTAACCATTAAAGTGGGGCGGGTGGAATTGCCATGTCAGGGGATGATAATTGTAGATATTGATCGCAAAGAATCTGAACCACTGCTAACCATTGGTACAAATGTGATAGAAAATTGTATTGCCGAAGTGATAATTTTGTTGCAGCAGGCGTCTGAAACTGCCAGCTCCGGGCAGCAGCGTGCCCTACAGAGGGAGATCAGAGCCCTGATGAGGAGGCAGCAGGTGGAGCTGGCCGGAGGAGAAATTGGCAGTGTGAGGGTAAGTGACCCCCTACCCATTGCAATACCCCCAAGAAGTGAAATGTTGATATGGTGTCGGGCAGCAATAGGCCTCAAGGGTCAGGATTACCATGCCTTGGTAGAACCGGTGTATTCAGACAGTAGGCCTGGAGTCCTGATAGCCAGAGGGGTAGCAGACGTCCGCAAGGGGAGAGTGCCCATCCGTGTCCTGAATTGTGGGGAGGAGGAAGCCAAATTGCCCCGGTACGCCACTGTAGCAAAACTGTACACTGTCAGCAACAACACCATCAAAGCAGTGGAACCCTTGATCCCGTCCGACCAGGCGGAAGACAAGGGCTCCAAGGGGCAGCTGGAAGACTGGTGCCAAAACTTACATGTGGGCACCGACTCCACCCCTCACACCAAAAGAATGGGGTTTACCGGGTGGTACAGGAGTACGAGCGGGTCTTCAGCAAACACCCCCTAGATTTTGGGCAGGTGAAAGGGGTTAAACATCAAATCCCCACGGGTGATCATCCTCCCGTTAAAGAGAGATACCGCCCTGTACCCCCCGCACAGTATCAGCGTGCCAAAGAAATGTTACGGGAAATGAAGGAGGCTGGGGTTATCAGAGATAGTTGTAGCCCCTGGGCAGCTCCACTAGTGCTCGTAAAGAAAAAGGATGGTACAATGAGAATGTGTGTAGATTACAGGCAAATTAACCGCATTACACATAAAGATGCTTATCCCCTACCCAGAATAGAGGAGTCACTAACAGCCTTAAAGTCAGCTAACTATTTCTCCACCTTGGATCTCACCAGTGGGTATTGGCAGGTTCCCGTGGCAGAGGCGGACAAGGAGAAGACTGCATTCACGACGCCGATGGGCCTCTGCGAGTTCAACTGCATGCCATTCGGGCTCTGCAACGCCCCAGGGACATTCCAACGGTTGATGGAGTGCTGCTTGGGCCACCACAACTTCGAAACCGTGCTGTTGTACCTGGATGACGTCATAGTCTACTCCAAGACTTATGAAGACCACCTGAAGCACTTAGCAGAAGTGTTCGAGTCTTTGTCAAAATATGGCCTGAAGATCAAGCCGTCCAAATGTCACCTCTTGAAGCCAAAGGTACAGTACCTGGGTCATGTGGTCAGCGCAGAAGGTGTGGCACCTGATCCGGAGAAAGTCACCGTAATCAAGGACTGGCCAAGACCCACCACGGTAAAGGAGGTGCGGCAGTTCCTTGGGCTGGTGGGCTACTACCGAAGGTTCATTGATGGTTTCACCAAGATAGCAGCGCCCCTTCAAGATCTCCTGGTGGGCCAGCCAAAGCAGGCTAAGAAGCAGAGCCCTCCATTTGAATGGAGCAGCCAACTAGAAACCTCCTTTGTCCAGCTGAAAGGGGCTCTCACGGGAGAAGAAATTCTGGCCTACCCTGACTACAGCCAGCCGTTTGTACTGTATACAGACGCCAGCAACGTGGGCCTGGGAGCCGTTTTGTCCCAGGTGCAGGGAGGCAGGGAGAAGGTGATAGCGTACGCCAGTAGGAAGCTTCGGCCCACAGAAAGGAATCCAGAAAATTACAGTTCCTTCAAGCTGGAGTTCCTCGCTATTGTTTGGGCAGTGACTGAACGCTTCAAACACTATCTGGCGTCGGCCAAGTTCACCATCTTCACGGACAACAATCCGTTGACACACCTGGCAACAGCCAAGTTAGGGGCGTTGGAACAGCGATGGATGGCCCGGCTGTCTAACTTTGACTTTACCATCAAGTACCGGGCTGGCAAGAAGAATAACAATGCTGATGCGCTGTCCAGAATGCCTCACTTACCCGAATCTGGAGAAGACCTGGATGAACTCGAAGAGATAGAGTTACCGGCTTTCCATCATCAGGGCGTTTCCCAGTGTGAGCATGCTGTGGGAGTGAAGCGCTCGAGCCAACACGAGGTCCCGGTTAACCCATTACTCCACCATAATTGGGAAGAGACACAGAACGGTGACCCGGCGGTGCGATTGGTCAAAGAAAAGCTAGCACAAGCTGAGACTCATCTTGGTCCAGATGCTCCAGAAGAAGCCCAGCAGTTGTGGAAAGAGAGGGGACGACTGTTCACCTACCAAGGCAAGCTCTGCAAGAGACACGTCAACTGGCGAACAAATGAACTTGTCTGGCAGATCGTGGTTCCGCAGAGGGATGCTCCAATGGTCCTAGCAGCTTATCATGATAACGCAGGCCACTTTGGGTGGAAGAAGTTGGAGGCCCTACTCCGTGATCGGTTCTATTGGGTGCACATGAGAAAGGTGATCGAGAAGTGGTGCCGAGACTGTGGCCCGTGTAACCTGAGGCGGAAGGATGATGCCAGCCAAAGGTCTCCCCTACAGCCAATTGTTACGAAGCAGCCCCTGGAGTTGGTGGCCCTGGACCACGTGAAGTTAACACCAAGCCGGTCAGGCTATGTGTACGCCCTCACAATTGTGGACCATTACTCTCGTTTCCTGGTAGTAGTGCCTGTGAAGGACCAGACAGCCAGAACAGCAGCTAAAGCGTTCCAGGCATCCTTTTGCCGGCCTCACGGTTATCCGGAAAGGGTACTGACCGATCAAGGCCCTGCGTTCGAGGCGGAGGTGTTCCAAGAGTTTTGTAACATGTACGGTTGTAAGAAAATCAGAACAACACCGTACCACCCCCAAACCAATGGACTGTGCGAGAAAATGAACCATGTGGTTATTGATATGCTGAAGACTCTACCTCTGGAAGAAAGGAACCAATGGCCAGAGAAGCTGCCAGATCTGGTCGACCTGTACAACCATATCCCAGTAAATTCGACCAACTGCAGCCCCGCTTACCTGATGCGAGCCAGACCTGGCAGGTTGCCTGTAGACTTTGAGATGGGGACTGTGTCGCCTGAGGCGGTTCAAGAAATAGAGGATTGGGATACAGAACGGCAGCAGCAGTACCGTAAGGTCCAGGAATGCGTAGAGAGGAGCCTGTCTCAAGCCAGAACAAGACAAGAGCAGCAGTACAATCAAACGGCCCCAGCAACTCCCTTAGCACCTGTAGAACAAGTCCTCAAGAAGAAGCGGAGGACGCATAAATTGGATGATCAGTGGGAGAACGAGCCCTACACCATTATCCCCTCCAACTTTGACAACAGTAAGGTGTGCCTCATAAGCAAGGACGAAGGCAAGACTTGTCAAGCAATATCCAGAGACCGCCTGAAGACGTGCCCTGAGCGGTGCAAAGTTCAAAGGGAAGTGGAGGAAGTTCGAGAAGAAGGGGAAGAGATGATACAAACGATCCTCGGCAAATTCCCCAAGACTTGGACCCGCATAAATGGTGCCGTAGTGGTACCGGTCCTGACGTTCCCACAGTTGGTCGAGCCAGAAACAGAACAGGTTCCGGATCCACCCAAAGAACCGTCCGCCCCGACACGCGGTGACACGCCAGCAGTGGAACAGGAGGATCAACCCCCTGTCAGTGGTGAACCTGTCATACCCTTGGCGACTCCTAGACCACATAGGCAATCATCATGCATACCTATTGGGGTTAGGCCTACCGGTAGTGCTGAGATAGGAGACACACTAAGTAGTCAGGGACAAACACCAGAGCTACGCAGGTCTCAACGCAGCACTCGGGGACAACCCCCTCTAAGGTATAGGGAATCAACTATATAAAGAAAGAGTATTTATTAGAATGTAAATAGTTATGTGAAAAGTCTGTAATGTCGTGTACAAAATGTTTTTTTTTGTGATTGCGAAAATGGACAATTGGGCCACTGGACTATGGGTGGCCAACACCTAAATTGTTTATAGTTAGCACCAGTGTGCTCAACACCCCTGAAGAAAAACCCGTCCGGCGTGCATAGAGTGGGGTCATCAATGCTCTGACGCACGCCCAGAGCCTACGTTGGGGGTTTGATCGCGGCGGGTCCCCCATGGAGCAGTGTAATGGACACCCGGCAGGGAGCCACACTGGACTCTTATAGTACTGTCTGAAGTTGTAACGTTAAAAATAATGTGCCTCCCATATTGGGATGAAATGTATGACATGTTATGTTTTGTTTCCACAGTCCGGGAGTACTGAATTTAACTAAGGGGGAGTGTGGCGCCCTAGGACCTGGTCGCCACAGCAGCATTGCCCTCCCAAAGGGTTAATGCTGAGCCTGGAGGTAATTGGGAGATCCATTGGCCAGCAGGTTTAACACCCAACACAGTTCTCCCTCCGGCCAGCAGGGGGAGCTCTGAACCTGGAATTCCAGGGAGCCTTCCTCTACCTGACCAGAGGGAGGAAGTGCAGCCAGTCTGTAGGGAGTAGTGGAAGTGAACAGACGCAGAGTGAGCTGTCCTGTGAATCTGGGGCCTAGAGCTGGAGCAGCTTGGCCCAGAGAAGCAGGAATAGCTGAGAGGCAGCAGAGAGACTCAGACATCGGAGTCTGTGGTTGCCAGGGTATAAAATCCGCCCCTGGTAGCCGAGTCCGAAGGGCAGGAGAGCTGCAAGCCCCTGGCCCAGAAACATCCAAGGTACAGCTGCAGCATCAGGGCCCGGTGTGGACTCCAGCGGAGAAGCACCAGAGAGAGGGTCTGCGCAGCCACCTACAGAAAGAAGGGACGTGCCATCGGTCCCAGCAGCAAAGAGGGCCATTGCTGGATTCAGAGAAGCAGGGTCCTATCATCACAAAGCAAAGTACAGGAGTAGGCCTCATACTCAGCTGGCCAGAAAGATCATCCCAAGTACTTCCAGGCCGACCGGATCCCCATCACCACCTGTAACGGTCTCCCAGGACTGGACTGTTCCCAGAGTAAAAGAGGAGAAGGTAAAGAGACTGTTGTTTGTGCCTGGTTCTTTCCTCGCCTGTCGGCCCTGCACCGTGTTAGCCACACAACACCATAGACTTTCACGGGCACCAACTGTATCCCGGGGCATCGCTCCACCTGTGGGGAGCAGTAACATCATAGCTGCCATAACATCACCCCGGAGTTCTCCCATAGCAGCGGCGGCTTAATAGCCGCATACCACAGGTGGCGTCACGAACATTAACTTCAACTCATCAGCCACATATTCAACTGACACCCACCAGGGCCACGGAGCCGGGCCCAGCCACCACTGACTACCACCGGACTAGTCCGGCCCGGCACCGGGTGTCCCCTAGCCCTGGGGTGGGCGAGTCACTTAGAGCTGATTGTTCCTCCACAGAGGGGAAAAGGGAGTGCAATGTCTCATCATGGAAATGTCGTTTAAAGATCATTGATCTAGCAAAAATGTGCAGATCTTTTACAGCGTTGAATACGTCAAAAGGAGCTGTAGGGGAAAAAGTTAACCCTTTGTTCAATAAAGACAAATCCATAGGGGTAAATTCATGGGTGCTTAAATTAATTACCTTATTAGTAGATTTCATAGTGCCATAAGTAGTACGTTTATATGGCCGATAAGAGGGATTATGGTTCCTCCGTATCCCTGATCTTGTAATCATAGGAGGGACAATGTCGGATTGGTCACTAAGAGAAGTGACCGATGAATGAGAGGTAAGTTCACCAGTGCGTCCTGAATTGTCCACTGGTCTCCTCCAAGAATACACCAGATTCTGAACAAAGTCATTTTTATCACGGATGAGTTTTGATAATTGAACCTCATGAATCTTTTTTACAATTCCATCTAGTTTCTTCTCAATCTGAGTTTCATACATTGAAGTTTTATCCTCAGGGCATAATGTGCGGAACAATGACTGTTTCTCATCCAGGGATTTATCCAATGCAGTAAGTGAGTCAGAGTTTAACCCGATTAATAGTTTCATTAATGTACAGGAACAAATATTACACGCCTCTTCCCATTTGGAAATAAAGGCCTCATCATCCACAATAAAACTGGCAGTGACCCGAATACGGAGTCCCCGTGGAATAAGGTTATGTGATAAATACTTTTCCAAAAACATACGATTCCACCATAGTCTGGTACGTTTGATTAGCAAGCGTTGGATATCAGACCAGAGATTCTCCAAATCATGGTCTCCTCCTGATACAATCGAAACTGTTGGTCCACTGAAGGCCTGGTCAATTTGTTGGAGCCAAGCAGATTCTTTGGCTCTGTAGTCCATGTTACCTGTGTGAAGATCTGTGCCAAACACAGTTGATTGCTGCAAGTTATAAATAAGAAGGACACACAGGAAAGGGAGTTGCATTATCATCACAATGTATATAATAGCAAGAGTAAATAATCCCTTATATAGTGCAACCATTGGCTACATATCCATACTGGACAAATCGTATAATAATACGTGGAAAAGAGGAGAAAAAACACGATCAACCGTCCATAGGGTGAAAAAGAGTTCTTTATTGACCAGTGCTGAGTGGACACACAGATAAAATATTTAAAACACCAAACAAGAACCAACCGGCAATACAAATGCTCACAAATTATACCAAACGCCAGACCCTGGAAAGGCATCAATTGGCAGATGATATTGTATACATCGGCATACGTATAGATATGAGAAACATATAGACACATATATAGATCGCACACCACATATATCATAAATGTAGCTTTATACCACTAATCCATATTGGAAACATAAGTAACATCGAAGGGTCCAGCAAGCAAAAAATGCTTGATCATATGTGACGTGGGTGCGGTACTACAATACTGGCCTATGTTGCAATTGTTACTGCCCTCCAAGGTCTGGTGCAATTGACGTGGTTAGGATTATAATGGTGCACGCCACTATGTGCTGGGGGCCAACACAGGTGCAGTATGTCTTCACCACTACATAAGGGGATACAAAGGGGATGATTACATACATCCCATAGAGATAGCAGGCTCAATGGGGCCCATCACAAGTAATATAGGTAGTGGTAAATGATACACATGCACCTGTATAAGCCCAAAACGGCAAGTAGTTTGTTGCCTATAGCAACATGGAAGGTAGTTGAACCAAAAAGGTAAGTCTACCCCTCCCTTCCACCATACACTCCCCCCCCCCCCCCCTTCCTTCCATATATACCCCCTCCCATGTGGAATTGGACATGCATACTATATGTTTTTTATATGCATAGTATATACATTGGAAGAAACCTTGTTTATATGTATTCTATGTGTGTGCAATATGATATGTTACATTTCCCTATGGTCTTTGGTTATAACTACATAGTCTCTTGTTTATTATTTTTATTTTTATTTTTGATTTTGGTTGTTATATGGGTACGCCTCTGTTACTATAGCTCGGATACCTTCATTGGTCTGAGTGTTTTCCTTCAATCAGTATATTTGCTGATCCTTGAACGCTGTAATTAATAGCGTTGAGATCCAATCTGTGATCTATCATATATGTGTGTCCTATTTGTCATATGTTAATGCATATCACGATCTCTGAGAGAATTCCTTATTAATATGCATTTTGATTACTTTTT
Source organism: Anomaloglossus baeobatrachus (assembly GCF_048569485.1). Classification (NCBI taxonomy): domain Eukaryota; kingdom Metazoa; phylum Chordata; class Amphibia; order Anura; family Aromobatidae; genus Anomaloglossus; species Anomaloglossus baeobatrachus. Next base: position 84,898 of record NW_027445002.1, read on the forward strand.
ATATGCCTTATAATCGATCCCCATGCGGACCACTTGTACGCATGCGTGCCGTTCTTATACGCGGCGTCCTCCGGATTGCTGTGTCTGAAGGGGCGGGTGTCGTCGGATCACATGGTGTGATCTGACGTCACCGGCCCTTGATGCGGCGTTCGGCTGGCGTCGCGTTCTGCCATGGCAACGCATGCGTCATGAAGGTGGTGCCGGATTTTGATTGGTACACGCTCGCTTTATCTGAGCCGCCAGACAGCTTAGCTCCACCCCCCCTGACGAAGGCGGTTGCCGAAACGGCCGTCGGGAAGGCGGACCTTCCGGCTTTGGTCACTTTGTATCCTGTCACACACGTGGTAAGCCTTGTTGCCGCTCGGTGCATTTACTAGCAGTAGATATCGCCATTCTGGGTAAGCCTATGCTTTGGCTAAATCACCTTTTCATCCTGCCATAGCCAGTCAATTATCTTCTGTTCTGGGCTCACACAGGTGTGCATATGCCGTATACCACTACCTTTATTATATGTGACGGGCTCTTTTGGGCCAGTTTGTATTTATATTTATGGGATGTATAACATCATCCCCCTTGTACTCCTTGATGTGGTGATAGAGATATGTACACAAGTGCTGGCCCCTAGTTTATAGCAGCGTACATTACTATAATCTCAAACCATGTTATTTGTGCACACTCGTGGCTAATCCTGTCGCCGCTTTGGGCATGCATTTGTATTAGCCACCGCCATCTTTGGGTAGACTTACCTTTTTGGTTCAACTACCTTCCATGTTGCTATAGGCAACAAACTACTTGCCGTTTTGGGCTTATACAGGTGCATGTGTATCATTTACCACTACCTATATTACTTGTGATGGGCCCCATTGAGCCTGCTATCTCTATGGGATGTATGTAATCATCCCCTTTGTATCCCCTTATGTAGTGGTGAAGACATACTGCACCTGTGTTGGCCCCCAGCACATAGTGGCGTGCACCATTATAATCCTAACCACGTCAATTGCACCAGACCTTGGAGGGCAGTAACAATTGCAACATAGGCCAGTATTGTAGTACCGCACCCACGTCACATATGATCAAGCATTTTTTGCTTGCTGGACCCTTCGATGTTACTTATGTTTCCAATATGGATTAGTGGTATAAAGCTACATTTATGATATATGTGGTGTGCGATCTATATATGTGTCTATATGTTTCTCATATCTATACGTATGCCGATGTATACAATATCATCTGCCAATTGATGCCTTTCCAGGGTCTGGCGTTTGGTATAATTTGTGAGCATTTGTATTGCCGGTTGGTTCTTGTTTGGTGTTTTAAATATTTTATCTGTGTGTCCACTCAGCACTGGTCAATAAAGAACTCTTTTTCACCCTATGGACGGTTGATCGTGTTTTTTCTCCTCTAGTCCATCAGTCAAGCAGAGTGAAGGCAGATAGCCGTAACGTACATGACTGAGGCAGTGATAGATCCAGGAAAGGGTTAAGGAGTAAGGGATGGGGTTTTTACCTAAGGAATGTGGTGGGGGGTCAGCGAGCAGGAGGAGAGATGGGGGCAGGGGCCATATAAGAAATAGGTCTCATGTTAAGGTGTCATTCCTTTGTCCTGGACTCAAAGACTGAACCAGCAGTTGTCCCACCCACCCTCCCTATAATAAAGGGAAATGTATCAATATCAGGACTTTGCAACACTGTCAATATTCTAACAATGTTATTGGTATTCAACATCATCGGTATTTTATCAACATTATTAGTATTGTATCGTATTGTATCAATTGTTATCAGTAATGTATCCAAATTGACAATGTCATATCAACATATTAATATTGTATTAACATTTTAATATTGTATGTTACAGCAGCATTTGGCGGCGGGATGTGGTTGTTTAAACCCCCTCTTTGTTGGTTGGAGAACTATGTTTTTAATGGGGTCCCTGGGCCAGAGCTCAGCGGACAGTGGAATATGGGTCCCTGGGGAGGAGCTCAGTGGACAGTGGAATAGATGGGTCCCTGGGGAGGAGCTCAGCGGACACAAGGAAAATGATCAAGGGGTATACCCAGATTCCCCCTTGAGCTAGGTGTACACGGCGGAGGGGGATATGGGGCTGGGATTTATAACAACCACATCTCTGGGCCGATAATCTTGTTTTTCTTGTTGATGTTTTTTCTTATAAAAATAAAGGGCTGCTGTGGCCAAAATTTTAATCCATGTCACGCAGTGTGTGGTGTCTTATTTATTAGGTTACCAGGAGCGCAATTCACTAGTCCATCAGTCATGTCCTGTATACTGGGTGTAATCCTCAGTATCTGTATTATTCTGTGTCTATACACTGCACAGTACCACGTCTCCTGTCCTGTATACTGGGTGTAATCCTCAGTATCTGTATTATTCTGTATATATACACTGCACAGTACCACTTCTCCTGTCCTGTATACTGGGTGTAATCCTCAGTATCTGTATTATTCTGTGAATATACACTGCACAGTACCACTTCTCCTGTCCTGTATACTGGGTGTAATCCTCAGTATCTGTATTATTCTGTATATATACACTGCACAGTACCACTTCTCCTGTCCTGTATACTGGGTGTAATCCTCAGTATGTGTATTATTCTGTATATATACACTGCACAGTACCACTTCTCCTGTCCTGTATACTGGGTGTAATCCTCAGTATCTGTATTATTCTGTATATATACACTGCACAGTACCACTTCTCCTGTCCTGTATACTGGGTGTAATCCTCAGTATCTGTATTATTCTGTATATACACACTGCACAGTACCACTTCTCCTGTCCTGTATACCGGGTGTAATCCTCAGTATCTGTATTATTCTGTATATATACACTGCACAGTACCACTTCTCCTGTCCTGTATACTGGGTGTAATCCTCAGTATCTGTATTATTCTGTATATATACACTGCACAGTACCACTTCTCCTGTCCTGTATACTGGGTGTAATCCTCAGTATCTGTATTATTCTGTATATATACACTGCACAGTACCACTTCTCCTGTCCTGTATACTGGGTGTAATCCTCAGTATCTGTATTATTCTGTATATATACACTGCACAGGACCACTTCTCCTGTCCTGTATACTGGGTGTAATCCTCAGTATCTGTATTATTCTGTGAATATACACTGCACAGTACCACTTCTCCTGTCCTGTATACTGGGTGTAATCCTCAGTATCTGTATTATTCTGTATATATACACTGCACAGTACCACTTCTCCTGTCCAGCAGAGTGAAGGCAGATAGCCGTAACGTACATGACTGAGGCAGTGATAGATCCAGGAAAGGGTTAAGGAGTAAGGGATGGGGGTTTTTACCTAAGGAATGTGGTGGTGGGGGTGAGCGAGCAGGAGGAGAGATGGGGGCAGGGGCCATATAAGAAATAGGTCCCATGTTAAGGTGTCATTCCTTTGTCCTGGACTTAAAGACTGAACAAGCAGTATGGATGCCTTGCTGAAGAGCGTTCAGGCCGCGGCTTTGACATGTAGGCCCGAATGGATTCAGGCCCAGCTAGACGAATTGCTGAAGAATGCCCGGGATACAGCATCTGTCCCTTCTGAACTTTCTGAACATCAAACTCTAAGAAGATCAAGACCTCCTGAGAGACTAACTTCTGAAATGGCCAATAGGACTCACAATAGGATCATAAGTCCTTCCGTTACTTCTAGGAAAAGAGCAAAGCGCAGCACGGCCTCTGATCCTGCTTACAAACCAGGAAGGAAACTACAGAACCAGAATAACAAGGGACAGAGAAAAGAGCCCGACCATCTAACCAGAGAGACTCCAAGAAGTGCAAGGAGAAAGTCCAGCTCTACTGAGGTGCCAGCCAGAGAAGCAGCCACACAAGCTACAACTGACGTGACCACAGCCCACGATGGATCCTTAGAACTTCCTCAACAATCTTTGCATCATTCTAGAGGACATCATACGGCCTCACCCCAGGAAATAAATCAACACGGGGGGATGGGCTTAGGACACACAACATTTCCGGATCCGGGTTCTCATTACACGAGGAGTGGCAGGAATCCAAAAAGACAACTGCGCAAAAGTACTTTAACCAGACAAAGACTTCTTCGGCCGGCTCAGGATATGAGTCCGGCAAGAAATCTACAGCTACAAGACTCAGAAGAGATTCCAGACAATGACTATGACACAGATAACGACTGCCCACTAGAGGGCAGCAGCACGCAGCACTTCAATAATGGAGGGGCTGTAGAGACTATAACTAATACGTCACGGACGGCTGGTCAACCTAGGACGCAGCCAGGTATTGGTGAGAACACTTTTTCTTGTCCTATATCTAGTGTAACTGTAATGAGTCCAGTGGGCGCAGTTGGGGGTACAGGTCCCGGCAATGTAGGATGGGATCTTAATTCAGTAGTACAGCAATTAGTGTCCGGGGTTAAGGAGGCTTTGAGTCAGTCTAGCTTACCCATAACCTCTTCTCCTATTGCTGCATGGTGCGGGAATGGTCGCCGGACACCGGAGGTGGTAAGTCAGTCGTGTGCTGACCCAGAGACACAGGAGGACGCAGTAATTTCACAAGGGGTTCCATTATCTGATGCAGCAAAAGGAGAATTATATGTATGTTTTGAGGGTCCTCTAGGAATTCATTTGAAACAGGAGGTTAGGGAGAAGATTTGGGCCGACGAATATGTGGAAATATTTTCATTATTGCCCTTAGAAAAATATAACTTGGATAGAGTAAGGTTTGATGAGAGGAAAAGAGAGGAACAAGAAAGACGGTATTGTCTCATCCCCCAAACATTTAGCAATTGGTTCCATGCCTTTGCCATATTAGCAAGTGTAATAGGCCAAAAAACTCCTGAACATTGCTCTGCCTTATTTTGTTACATGAATTCTATCGGGGAGGCGCACCGTGTGTATGGAGGTTTAGCATGGCTGCGCTATGATGAGCAGTTTCGCCAACGAAAGGCTGGTCGCCAAGGGATTCGTTGGGATCACAAAGATATTAGTTTATGGATGCGTCTCATGACAGCGCCACGTGGGGTTAATCAGCCCTTTCAGGGCTATGTCGGCAGATCATCAGCAATCGGATTGTCGGCAGCAAACAGAAAAGGTTGCTGCTGGCAGTTCAATGATAGCCAGTGCAGATTCGGAAACACATGCAGGTACAGACATGAATGCACCTTCTGTAGTGGAAACCATAGCCTATCAAAATGCTTTACACGAAATAAAACCCCAACAGCAGAGATTAACCAAAAAGGGGGAAACCCCAATTAGACTCGGGGAGATGGTGGGCTATCTAAGCAGGTACACAGATAGAAAAGCAGCACAATTGCTGGGGGAGGGTTTCTCAGAAGGTTTTAAGATCCCATCTACTTCAGGCCCATTAACCTGTTCTCGTAACCTTGCTTCAGCTTATACATATTCTCACATTGTCTCCACAAAACTAAACAAAGAAATTGACCTGGGCCGCATGGCAGGCCCATTCCCCAAAATGCCAATAGAAAACTTAAGGGTCTCTCCATTGGGGGTGGTCCCAAAGAAGGAACCCAATAAGTTTAGGCTGATCCATCATCTGTCCTTCCCTCATGGAAGCTCAGTTAATGATGGAATCGATCAGGAACTTTGCACAGTCTCGTATACTTCATTTGATACAGCGATTGCATGGGTTCAGAAGTACGGCAGAGGAGCTTTAATGGCAAAAACAGACATTGAAGCTGCCTTTAGACTCTTACCAGTCCATCCAGAAAGCTTCCATCTCTTGGGTTGTCAGTGGCAGGTTTTATGTAGACTTGTGTTTACCGATGGGCTGCTCCATCTCATGCTCCTTGTTTGAATCATTTAGCACATTTTGGAGTGGGTAGTAAAGAAGGAAGCCGGCGTGCGTTCTGTCCTGCATTATCTAGATGATTTCCTATGTATTGGTCCACCAAAGTCATTTGTTTGTGCTTCATTATTGGCAGCGATTCAGTCGGTTTTTAAGTGTTTTGGAGTACCGTTAGCATCAGATAAAACAGAAGGCCCGTCTACACTTATCAAGTTTTTAGGAATTTTGATTGACAGTGAAGCAATGGAGTGCAGATTACCGGATGACAAGGTCAGTGATCTGCTGGAGGCAGTCAGAGAAGCTAGATCTCACCGTAAGATCAGATTAAAGGATCTACAATCGCTGTTAGGGAAAATGAACTTTGCGTGTCGCATTATTCCAATGGGTAGAGTTTTTTGTAGGCGCCTAGCTGCAGCTACCTCCACATCACTTTGTGCGGCTGGCTAGAACATTAAAGGACGATCTGGCGGTATGGGAACAGTTCTTAATGTAGTTTAATGGGAGGTCATTGTGGATCAGACCACCGGTTTCAAATTTTGATCTAGACATCCACACTGATGCAGCGGGGTCAACTGGTTTTGGTGCATATTGTTCGGGACAGTGGTGTGCAGATAGGTGGCCAGAGAGTTGGAGAAACAATGGGTTAACACGAAACTTAGTACTCCTTGAATTGTTCCCCATAGTGGTTGCTTGTGAAATTTGGTACAATATTTTCCAAAACCGAAAAGTGAGATTTCATTGTGATAACTTGGGAGTTGTAGAAGTCATCAACAGACAATCAGCTTCTTCCCTGCCTGTTGTTACGTTGCTGCGTCATCTAGTGCTGCGCTGTTTAAAGTCAAATTGTCAGATTACAGCTGTGCATGTCCCCGGTGTGTGCAATTCTGTGGCTGATGCTCTGTCTCGTATTCAGTGGGACAGATTCCGTTCGTTAGCCCCGATGGCAGAGGTACAAGGCAAGAAGTGTCCGGATTTTCTGTGGTCACTGCCAGTGACACCGCATACGCTCTGATAGAACGGTCTGTGGGTGTAAGCACATGGCAGAGGTACCAGTCAGCATGGAGGGAATGGGAAGACTTGTGTGCTCTAGTGGCACATGATGCCAGTGTACATGACAATGTTTCCTTGTTGTTATTTTACATTAGCAGGGCCTTTGTGGATGGTACTTCATTGTCCAGTATTGATAGTAAAATGTCTGGATTAGCTTTTTGGTTTAAGTTGCACGACTTCACTGATTACACAAAGCATTTTTTAGTTAAGCAGGCCCTAAAGGGTTACAGGAAAAGTTGTAAGAAGACCAGAGATAAACGGCGTCCGATTTCTTTCCAGTTATTGCAGCAGATACTGAGTGTACTAGGCCGAGTCTGTAGCAGTCCCTTTGAAGTGTTTCTCTTTAGTTGTGCATTCACACTGGCCTTTTTTGGCGCTTTTAGAATCAGCGAGTTGGTGGCGAGTAGCTCCACCAGAAGTGGGGGTCTACAAGACGAGGACGTGCATCAGTACACAGACAGATTAGAATGTTTTCTGGCAAAGTCAAAAACTGATCAACAGGGTAGAGGAAAATGGATCACATTGTTTCCTTTAAGCGGTTCCAGGGCCTGCCCGGTCATCTGTTTTAGAAACTATGTCTCAAGAAGGCCAAATATCCAAGGTTCATTACTAATTCATGAGGATTGTAAGTCATTGTCACAATTTCAATTCACAGCAGTTCTTAAAAAATGCCTGACAATATTGGGAGAGTCTCCAAATGCATTCACTTCACACTCATTTAGGATAGGAGCAGCCACAGAAGCTGTAGATGGGGCTTAGAGCCTGACATAGTTAAAAAAATCGGGAGATGGGAATCGAGCAGATTTAAGAGTTACATTCGATTACATTTATTATAAATGGCGTACATGTATATATATGTGTACATTGTGGTAATCTTATAGTAGTTGTGTCTTCATTTAGACAATTGTGTGATAATTGTGTTTTTGTTTTTTGTTTTAGCTGAACAGCAATGCCCGGTTTGGATCATGGGACATTCATTTGTTTTTGGGGGGCCTTACGTGCAGCAGTCAGGCCTAATGGCAAACAGTTGGGGTTGCCCAGTTCCTTGGCACGGGTGACATGGATAGGAAAGAGGGGAATGCAGTGGCATCAGCTGTTAAAAGAAATCCAGTATCATGTGGAGTTCTACCGCCCCCCGGACGTCTTACTTATCCATTTAGGTGGTAATGATTTAGCAATAAGAACATCAAGACATTTAGTTAGGAACATAAAGCTTGATATGTTGAATTTATGGAGGTCTTACCCAGAAACAGTGGTGGTCTGGTCGGATATAGTAGCTAGACAAATGTGGAGAACAGCGCGATCAGTGGCTCGCATCAATAATACAAGGATAAAGGTTAATAAAAAAATAACAAAATTTGTGTTGGAAAACGGAGGGGTGGCCATACGTCACCAGATGCTGGAAAATACAAAGGAACATTTTTGGAGAGATGATAAGGTACATCTTAATGACATTGGCATTGATATATGGATGTTGGGAATACAAGAAGGAGTAGAACGAGCCATTAAGTTGTGGAGGAACTCACTCTTGTAAGGTGTCACAAGAGCGAGTCTTGGCGGGATGTGGTTGTTTAAACCCCCTCTTTGTTGGTTGGAGAATTATGTTTTTAATGGGGTCCCTGGGCCAGAGCTCAGCGGACAGTGGAATATGGGTCCCTGGGGAGGAGCTCAGTGGACAGTGGAATAGATGGGTCCCTGGGGAGGAGCTCAGCGGACACAAGGAAAATGATCAAGGGGTATACCCAGATTCCCCCTTGAGCTAGGTGTACACGGCGGAGGGGGATATGGGGCTGGGATTTATAACAACCACATCTCTGGGCCGATAATCTTGTTTTTTCTTATTGATGTTTTTACTTATTAAAATAAAGGGCTGCTGTGGCCAAAATTTTAATCCATGTCACGCAGTGTGTGGTGTCTTATTTATTAGATTACCAGGAGCGCAATTCACTAGTCCATCAGTCATGTATACTGGGTGTAATCCTCAGTATCTGTATTATTCTGTATATATACACTGCACAGTACCACTTCTCCTGTCCTGTATACTGGGTGTAATCCTCAGTATCTGTATTATTCTGTATATATACACTGCACAGTACCACTTCTCCTGTCCTGTATACTGGGTGTAATCCTCAGTGTCTGTATTATCCTGTATATATACACTGCACAGTACCACTTCTCCTGTCCTGTATACTGGGTGTAATCCTCAGTATCTGTATTATTCTGTATATATACACTGCACAGTACCACTTCTCCTGTCCTGTATACTGGGTGTAATCCTCAGTATCTGTATTATTCTGTATATATACACTGCACAGTACCACTTCTCCTGTCCTGTATACTAGGTGTAATCCTCAGTATCTGTATTATTCTGTATATATACACTGCACAGTACCACTTCTCCTGTCCTGTATACTGGGTGTAATCCTCAGTATCTGTATTATTCTGTATATATACACTGCACAGTACCACTTCTCCTGTCCTGTATACTGGGTGTAATCCTCAGTATCTGTATTATTCTGTATATATACACTGCACAGTACCACTTCTCCTGTCCTGTATACTGGGTGTAATCCTCAGTATCTGTATTATTCTGTATATATACACTGCACAGTACCACTTCTCCTGTCCTGTATACTGGGTGTAATCCTCAGTATCTGTATTATTCTGTATATATACACTGCACAGTACCACTTCTCCTGTCCTGTATACTAGGTATAATCCTCAGTATGTGTATTATTCTGTATATATACACTGCACAATACCACTTCTCCTGTCCTGTATACTGGGTGTAATCCTCAGTGTCTGTATTATTCTGTATATATACACTGCACAGTACCACTCCTCCTGTCCTGTATACTGGGTGTAATCCTCAGTATCTGTATTATTCTGTATATATACACTGCACAGTACCACTCCTCCTGTCCTGTATACTGGGTGTAATCCTCAGTACCTGTATTATTCTGTATATATACACTGCACAGTACCACTTCTCCTGTCCTGTATACTGGGTGTAATCCTCAGTATCTGTATTATTCTGTATATATACACTGCACAGTACCACTTCTCCTGTCCTGTATACTGGGTGTAATCCTCAGTATCTGTATTATTCTGTATGTATACACTGCACAGTACCACTTCTCCTGTCCTGTGTACTGGGTGTAATCCTCAGGATCTGTATTATTCTGTGTATATATACACTGCATAGTACCACTTCTCCTGTCCTGTATACTGGGTGTAATCCTCAGTGTCTGTATTATTCTGTATATATACACTGCACAGTACTACTTCTCCTGTCCTGTATACTGGGTGTAATCCTCAGTATCTGTATTATTCTGTATATATACACTGCACAGTACCACTTCTCCTGTCCTGTATACTGGGTGTAATCCTCAGTATCTGTATTATTCTGTATATATACACTGCACAGCACCACTTCTCCTGTCCTGTATACTGGGTGTAATCCTCAGTACCTGTATTATTCTGTGTATATATACACTGCACAGTACCACTTCTCCTGTCCTGTGTACTGGGTGTAATCCTCAGTACCTGTATTATTCTGTGTATATATACACTGCACAGTACCACTTCTCCTGTCCTGTGTACTGGGTGTAATCCTCAGTACCTGTATTATTCTGTGTATATATACACTGCACAGTACCACTTCTCCTGTCCTGTGTACTGGGTGTAATCCTCAGTACCTGTATTATTCTGTATATATACACTGCACAGTACCTCTTCTCCTGTCCTGCATACTGGGTGTAATCCTCAGTGTCTGTATTATTCTGTATATATTCACTGCACAGTACCACTTCTCCTGTCCTGTATACTGGGTGTAATCCTCAGTATCTGTATTATTCTGTATATATACACTGCACAGTACCACTTCTCCTGTCCTGTATACTGGGTGTAATCCTCAGTATCTGTATTATTCTGTATATATACACTGCACAGTACCACTTCTCCTGTCCTGTATACTGGGTGTAATCCTCAGTACCTGTATTATTCTGTATATATACACTGCACAGTACCACTTCTCCTGTCCTGTATACTGGGTGTAATCCTCAGTATCTGTATTATTCTGTATATATACACTGCACAGTACCACTCCTCCTGTCCTGTATACTGGGTGTAATCCTCAGTATCTGTATTATTCTGTATATATACACTGCACAGTACCACTTCTCCTGTCCTGTATACTGGGTGTAATCCTCAGTATCTGTATTATTCTGTATATATACACTGCACAGTACCACTTCTCCTGTCCTGTATACTGGGTGTAATCCTCAGTATCTGTATTATTCTGTATATATACACTGCACAGTGCCACTTCTCCTGTCCTGTATACTGGGTGTAATCCTCAGTATCTGTATTATTCTGTATATATACACTGCACAGTACCACTTCTCCTGTCCTGTATACTGGGTGTAATCCTCAGTGTCTGTATTATTCTGTATATATACACTGCACAGTACCACTTCTCCTGTCCTGTATACTGGGTGTAATCCTCAGTATCTGTATTATTCTGTATATATACACTGCACAGTACCACTTCTCCTGTCCTGTATACTGGGTGTAATCCTCAGTGCCTGTATTATTCTGTATATATACACTGCACAGTGCCACTTCTCCTGTCCTGTATACTGGGTGTAATCCTCAGTATCTGTATTATTCTGTATATATACACTGCACAGTACCTCTTCTCCTGTCCTGTATACTGGGTGTAATCCTCAGTACCTGTATTATTCTGTATATATACACTGCACAGTACCACTTCTCCTGTCCTGTATACTGGGTGTAATCCTCAGTATCTGTATTATTCTGTATATATACACTGCACAGTACCACTTCTCCTGTCCTGTATACTGGGTGTAATCCTCAGTATCTGTATTATTCTGTATATATACACTGCACAATACCACTCCTCCTGTCCTGTATACTGGGTGTAATCCTCAGTATCTATATTATTCTGTATATATACACTGCACAGTACCACTTCTCCTGTCCTGTATACTGGGTGTAATCCTCAGTACCTGTATTATTCTGTATATATACACTGCACAGTGCCACTTCTCCTGTCCTGTATACTGGGTGTAATCCTCAGTGTATGTATTATTCTGTATATATACACTGCACAGTACCTCTTCTCCTGTCCTGTATACTGGGTGTAATCCTCAGTACCTGTATTATTCTGTATATATACACTGTGCAGTACCACTCCTCCTGTCCTGTATACTGGGTGTAATCCTCAGTACCTGTATTATTCTGTATATATACACTGTACAGTACCACTTCTCCTGTCCTGTATACTGGGTGTAATCCTCAGTATCTGTATTATTCTGTATATATACACTGCACAGTACCACTTCTCCTGTCCTGTATACTGGGTGTAATCCTCAGTATCTATATTATTCTGTATATATACACTGCACAGTACCACTTCTCCTGTCCTGTATACTGGGTGTAATCCTCAGTACCTGTATTATTCTGTATATATACACTGTACAGTACCACTTCTCCTGTCCTGTATACTGGGTGTAATCCTCAGTGTCTGTATTATTCTGTATATATACACTGCACAGTACCACTTCTCCTGTCCTGTATACTGGGTGTAATCCTCAGTATCTGTATTATTCTGTATATATACACTGCACAGTACCACTTCTCCTGTCCTGTATACTGGGTGTAATCCTCAGTATCTGTATTATTCTGTATATATACACTGCACAGTACCACTTCTCCTGTCCTGTATACTGGGTGTAATCCTCAGTATCTATATTATTCTGTATATATACACTGCACAGTACCACTTCTCCTGTCCTGTATACTGGGTGTAATCCTCAGTACCTGTATTATTCTGTATATATACACTGTACAGTACCACTTCTCCTGTCCTGTATACTGGGTGTAATCCTCAGTATCTGTATTATTCTGTATATATACACTGCACAGTACCACTTCTCCTGTCCTGTATACTGGGTGTAATCCTCAGTGTCTGTATTATTCTGTATATATACACTGCACAGTACCACTTCTCCTGTCCTGTATACTGGGTGTAATCCTCAGTACCTGTATTATTCTGTATATATACACTGTACAGTACCACTTCTCCTGTCCTGTATACTGGGTGTAATCCTCAGTGTCTGTATTATTCTGTATATATACACTGCACAGTACCACTTCTCCTGTCCTGTATACTGGGTGTAATCCTCAGTATCTGTATTATTCTGTATATATACACTGCACAGTACCACTTCTCCTGCCCTGTATACTGGGTGTAATCCTCAGTGTCTGTATTATTCTGTATATATACACTGCACAGTACCACTTCTCCTGTCCTGTATACTGGGTGTAATCCTCAGTATCTGTATTATTCTGTATATATACACTGCACAGTACCACTTCTCCTGCCCTGTATACTGGGTGTAATCCTCAGTGTCTGTATTATTCTGTATATATACACTGCACAGTACCACTTCTCCTGTCCTGTATATTGCTCCTCCCCGGTTATGAATCTTTGCTCCCTGTGTCCAGTTTTACTGATAATCGTCTCCTTAGTCACACAGGACACCGCTTCCTGTTATACTGCACATTGTCCAGAAGTAAAGAGGAAGCGAGAGAGGGAAAAGTAAGGAAACTGTAAGTGGTGTCTGGACTGTGTATATACAGGTCATGGTGTAGTGGTGTCTGGACTGTGTATATACAGGGCATGGTGTAGTGGTGTCTGGACTGTGTATATACAGGGCATGGTGTAGTGGTGTATGGACTGTGTATATACAGGGCACGGTGTAGTGGTGTCTGGACTGTGTATATACAGGGCATGGTGTAGTGGTGTCTGGACTGTGTATATACAGGGCATGGTGTAGTGGTGTATGGACTGTGTATATACAGGGCATGGTGTAGTGGTGTCTGGACTGTGTATATACAGGGCATGGTGTAGTGGTGTCTGGACTGTGTATATACAGGTCACGGTGTAGTGGTGTCTGGACTGTGTATATACAGGGCATGGTGTAGTGGTGTCTGGACTGTGTATATACAGGTCACGGTGTAGTGGTGTCTGGACTGTGTATATACAGGTCACGGTGTAATGGTGTCTGGACTGTGTATATACAGGTCATGGTGTAGTGGTGTCTGGACTGTGTATATACAGGGGTATATACAGGGCATGGTGTAGTGGTGTCTGGACTGTGTATATACAGGGCATGGTGTAGTGGTGTATGGACTGTGTATATACAGGGCACGGTGTAGTGGTGTCTGGACTGTGTATATACAGGGCATGGTGTAGTGGTGTCTGGACTGTGTATATACAGGGCATGGTGTAGTGGTGTATGGACTGTGTATATACAGGGCATGGTGTAGTGGTGTCTGGACTGTGTATATACAGGGCATGGTGTAGTGGTGTCTGGACTGTGTATATACAGGTCACGGTGTAGTGGTGTCTGGACTGTGTATATACAGGGCATGGTGTAGTGGTGTCTGGACTGTGTATATACAGGTCACGGTGTAGTGGTGTCTGGACTGTGTATATACAGGTCACGGTGTAATGGTGTCTGGACTGTGTATATACAGGTCATGGTGTAGTGGTGTCTGGACTGTGTATATACAGGGCATGGTGTAGTGGTGTCTGGACTGTGTATATACAGGGCATGGTGTAGTGGTGTCTGGACTGTGTATATACAGGGCATGGTGTAGTGGTGTCTGGACTGTGTATATACAGGGCATGGTGTAGTGGTGTCTGGACTGTGTATATACAGGGCATGGTGTAGTGGTGTCTGGACTGTGTATATACAGGGCATGGTGTAGTGGTATCTGGACTGTGTATATACAGGGCATGGTGTAGTGGTGTCTGGACTGTGTATATACAGGTCATGGTGTAGTGGTGTATGGACTGTGTATATACAGGGCATGGTGTAGTGGTGTCTGGACTGTGTATATACAGGTCATGGTGTAGTGGTGTCTGGACTGTGTATATACAGGTCACGGTGTAGTGGTGTCTGGACTGTGTATATACAGGGCATGGTGTAGTGGTGTCTGGACTGTGTATATACAGGTCATGGTGTAGTGGTGTCTGGACTGTGTATATACAGGTCACGGTGTAGTGGTGTCTGGACTGTGTATATACAGGGCATGGTGTAGTGGTGTCTGGACTGTGTATATACAGGTCACGGTGTAGTGGTGTCTGGACTGTGTATATACAGGGCATGGTGTAGTGGTGTCTGGACTGTGTATATACAGGTCACGGTGTAGTGGTGTCTGGACTGTGTATATACAGGTCACGGTGTAATGGTGTCTGGACTGTGTATATACAGGTCATGGTGTAGTGGTGTCTGGACTGTGTATATACAGGGCATGGTGTAGTGGTGTCTGGACTGTGTATATACAGGGCATGGTGTAGTGGTGTCTGGACTGTGTATATACAGGGCATGGTGTAGTGGAGTCTGGACTGTGTATATACAGGGCATGGTGTAGTGGTGTCTGGACGGTGTATATACAGGTCATGGTGTAGTGGTATCTGGACTGTGTATATACAGGTCATGGTGTAGTGGTGTCTGGACTGTGTATATACAGGTCATGGTGTAGTGGTGTCTGGACTGTGTATATACAGGGCATGGTGTAGTGGTGTCTGGACTGTGTATATACAGGGCATGGTGTAGTGGTGTCTGGACTGTGTATATACAGGGCATGGTGTAGTGGTGTCTGGACTGTGTATATACAGGGCATGGTGTAGTGGTATCTGGACTGTGTATATACAGGGCATGGTGTAGTGGTGTCTGGACTGTGTATATACAGGTCATGGTGTAGTGGTGTATGGACTGTGTATATACAGGGCATGGTGTAGTGGTGTCTGGACTGTGTATATACAGGTCATGGTGTAGTGGTATCTGGACTGTGTGTATATACAGGACATGGTGTAGTGGTGTCTGGACTGTGTATATACAGGACATGGTGTAGTGGTGTCTGGACTGTGTATATACAGGGCATGGTGTAGTGGAGTCTGGACTGTGTATATACAGGTCATGGTGTAATGGTGTAGGGACTGTGTATATACAGGGCATGGTGTAGCGGTGTCTGGACTGTGTATATACAGGTCACGGTGTAGTGGTGTCTGGACTGTGTATATACAGGTCATGGTGTAATGGTGTAGGGACTGTGTATATACAGGGCATGGTGTAGCGGTGTCTGGACTGTGTATATACAGGTCACGGTGTAGAGGTGTGTGGACTGTGTATATACAGGGCATGGTGTAGTGGAGTCTGGACTGTGTATATACAGAGCATGGTGTAGAGGTGTGTGGACTGTGTATATACAGGTCACGGTGTAGAGGTGTGTGGACTGTGTATATACAGGTCATGGTGTAGTGGTGTCTGGACTGTGTATAAACAGGTCATGGTGTAGTGGTGTCTGGACTGTGTATATACAGGTCACGGTGTAGTGGTGTCTGGACTGTGTATATACAGAGCATGGTGTAGTGGTGTCTGGACTGTGTATATACAGGTCACGGTGTAGTGGTGTATGGACTGTGTATATACAGGGCATGGTGTAGTGGTGTCTGGACTATGTATATACGGGTCATGGTGTAGTGGTGTATGGACTGTGTATATACAGGTCATGGTGTAGTGGTGTCTGGACTGTGTATATACAGGTCATGGTGTAGTGGTGTCTGGACTGTGTATATACAGGGCATGGTGTAGAGGTGTGTGGACTGTGTATATACAGGTCACGGTGTAGAGGTGTGTGGACTGTGTATATACAGGTCACGGTGTAGTGGTGTCTGGACTGTGTATATACAGGTCAGGGTGTAGTGGTGTCTGGACTGTGTATATACAGGTCACGGTGTAGTGGTGTCTGGACTGTGTATATACAGGTCACGGTGTAGTGGTGTCTGGACTGTGTATATACAGGGCATGGTGTAGTGGTGTCTGGACTGTGTATATACAGGGCATGGTGTAGTGGTGTCTGGACTGTGTATATACAGGGCATGGTGTAGTGGTGTCTGGACTGTGTATATACAGGGCATGGTGTAGTGGTGTCTGGACGGTGTATATACAGTTCATGGTGTAGTGGTGTCTGGACTGTGTATATACAGGTCATGGTGTAGTGGTGTCTGGACTGTGTATATACAGGGCATGGTGTAGTGGTGTATGCACTGTGTATATACAGGTCACGGTGTAGTGGTGTCTGGACTGTGTATATACAGGGCATGGTGTAGAGGTGTCTGGACTGTGTATATACAGGACATGGTGTAGTGGTGTATGGACTGTGTATATACAGGGCATGGTGTAGTGGAGTCTGGACTGTGTATATACAGGACATGGTGTAGTGGTGTATGGACTGTGTATATACAGGGCATGGTGTAGCGGTGTCTGGACTGTGTATATACAGGGCATGGTGTAGAGGTGTCTGGACTGTGTATATACAGGTCATGGTGTAGTGGTGTATGGACTGTGTATATACAGGGCATGGTGTAGTGGTGTCTGGACTGTGTATATACAGGGCATGGTGTAGTGGTGTCTGGACTGTGTATATACAGGTCACGGTGTAGAGGTGTGTGGACTGTGTATATACAGGGCATGGTGTAGTGGAGTCTGGACTGTGTATATACAGGGCATGGTGTAGTGGTGTCTGGACTGTGTATATACAGGGCATGGTGTAGTGGTATCTGGACTGTGTATATACAGGGCATGGTGTAGTGGTGTCTGGACGGTGTATATACAGGTCACGGTGTAGTGGTGTATGGACTGTGTATATACAGGGCATGGTGTAGTGGTGTCTGGACTGTGTATATACAGGACATGGTGTAGTGGTGTATGGACTGTGTATATACAGGTCACGGTGTAGAGGTGTGTGGACTGTGTATATACAGGGCATGGTGTAGTGGTGTATGGACTGTGTATATACAGGGCATGGTGTAGTGGTGTCTGGACTGTGTATATACAGGTCATGGTGTAGTGGTATCTGGACTGTGTATATACAGGGCATGGTGTAGTGGTGTCTGGACGGTGTATATACAGGTCACGGTGTAGTGGTGTATGGACTGTGTATATACAGGGCATGGTGTAGTGGTGTCTGGACTGTGTATATACAGGACATGGTGTAGTGGTGTATGGACTGTGTATATACAGGTCATGGTGTAGTGGTGTATGGACTGTGTATATACAGGGCATGGTGTAGCGGTGTCTGGACTGTGTATATACAGGTCACGGTGTAGTGGTGTCTGGACTGTGTATATACAGGTCATGGTGTAGTGGTGTATGGACTGTGTATATACAGGGCATGGTGTAGCGGTGTCTGGACTGTGTATATACAGGGCACGGTGTAGTGGTGTCTGGACTGTGTATATACAGGTCATGGTGTAGTGGTGTATGGACTGTGTATATACAGGGCATGGTGTAGCGGTGTCTGGACTGTGTATATACAGGTCACGGTGTAGTGGTGTCTGGACTGTGTATATACAGGACATGGTGTAGTGGTGTCTGGACTGTGTATATACAGGGCATGGTGTAGTGGTGTCTGGACTGTGTATATACAGGACATGGTGTAGCGGTGTCTGGACTGTGTATATACAGGACATGGTGTAGTGGTGTATGGACTGTGTATATACAGGTCATGGTGTAGTGGTATCTGGACTGTGTATATACAGGGCATGGTGTAGTGGTGTCTGGACTGTGTATATACAGGGCATGGTGTAGTGGTGTATGGACTGTGTATATACAGGGCATGGTGTAGCGGTGTCTGGACTGTGTATATACAGGGCATGGTGTAGTGGTGTCTGGACTGTGTATATACAGGGCATGGTGTAGTGGAGTCTGGACTGTGTATATACAGGGCATGGTGTAGCGGTGTCTGGACTGTGTATATACAGGTCACGGTGTAGTGGTGTCTGGACTGTGTATATACAGGTCACGGTGTAGTGGTGTCTGGACTGTGTATATACAGGTCACGGTGTAGTGGTGTCTGGACTGTGTATATACAGGTCATGGTGTAGTGGTGTCTGGACTGTGTATATACAGGGCATGGTGTAGTGGTGTCTGGACTGTGTATATACAGGTCATGGTGTGGTGGTGTCTGGACTGTGTATATACAGGTCATGGTGTAGTGTGGGATTCTAGTCTGTACAATATCCAGTAGGGGCTGTGCAGTTGGGGATACTAGTCTGTACAGGATACAGTAGAGGCTGAGCAGCTGGGGATACTAGTCTGTACAGGATCCAGTAGGGGCTGTGCAGTTGGGGATACTAGTCTGTACAGGATCCAGTAGGGGCTGTGTAGCTGAGGATACTAGTCTGTACAGGATCCAGTAGGGGCTGTGCAGTTGGGGATACTACTCTGTATAGGATCCAGTAGGGGCTGTGCAGTTGGGGATCCTAGTCTGTACAGGATCCAGTAGGGGCTGTGCAGCTGGGGATACTAGTCTGTACAGGAGCCAGTAGGGGCTGTGCAGTTGGGGATACTAGTCTGTACAGGATCCAGTAGGGGCTGTGCAGTTGGGGATACTAGTCTGTACAGGATCTAGTAGGGGCTGTGCAGTTGGGGATACTAGTCTGTACAGGATCCAGTAGGGGCTGTGCAGCTGGGGATACTAGTCTGTACAGGATCCAGTAGGGGCTGTGCAGTTGGGGATACTAGTCTGTACAGGATCCAGTAGGGGCTGAGCAGCTGGGGATACTAGTCTGTACAGGATCCAGTAGGGGTTGTGCAGTTGGGGATACTAGTCTGTACAGGATCCAGTAGGGGCTGTGCAGTTGGGGATACTAGTCTGTACAGGATCCAGTAGGGGCTGAGCAGCTGGGGATACTAGTCTGTACAGGATCCAGTAGGGGCTGAGCAGCTGGGGATGCTAGTCTGTACAGGATCCAGTAGGGGTTGTGCAGTTGGGGATACTAGTCTGTACAGGATCCAGTAGGGGTTGTGCAGTTGGGGATACTAGTCTGTACAGGATCCAGTAGGGGCTGTGCAGTTGGGGATACTAGTCTGTACAGGATCCAGTAGGGGCTGAGCAGCTGGGGATACTAGTCTGTACAGGATCCAGTAGGGGCTGAGCAGCTTGGGATACTAGTCTGTACAGGAGCCAGTAGGGGCAGGGCAGTTGTGGATACTAGTCTGTACAGGATCCAGTAGGGGCAGGGCAGTTGTTGATACTAGTCTGTACAGGATCCAGTAGGGGCTGGGCAGTTGTGGATACTAGTCTGTACAGGAGCCAGTAGGGGCTGTGCAGTTGGAGATACTAGTCTGTACAGGAGCCAGTAGGGGCTGTGCAGTTGGGGATACTAGTCTGTACAGGATCCAGTAGGGGCTGTGCAGTTGGGGATACTAGTCTGTACAGGATCCAGTAGGGGCTGTGCAGCTGGGGATACTAGTCTGTACAGGAGCCAGTAGGGGCTGTGCAGTTGGGGATACTAGTCTGTACAGGATCCAGTAGGGGCTGTGCAGTTGGGGATACTAGTCTGTACAGGATCCAGTAGGGGCTGAGCAGCTGGGGATACTAGTCTGTACAGGATCCTGTAGGGGCTGTGCAGCTGGGGATACTAGTCTGTACAGGATCCAGTAGGGGCTGAGCAGCTGGGGATACTAGTCTGTACAGGATCCAGTAGGGGTTGTGCAGTTGGGGATACTAGTCTGTACAGGATCCAGTAGGGGCTGTGCAGTTGGGGATACTAGTCTGTACAGGATCCAGTAGGGGCTGAGCAGCTGGGGATACTAGTCTGTACAGGATCCAGTAGGGGCTGAGCAGCTGGGGATGCTAGTCTGTACAGGATCCAGTAGGGGTTGTGCAGTTGGGGATACTAGTCTGTACAGGATCCAGTAGGGGTTGTGCAGTTGGGGATACTAGTCTGTACAGGATCCAGTAGGGGCTGTGCAGTTGGGGATACTAGTCTGTACAGGATCCAGTAGGGGCTGAGCAGCTGGGGATACTAGTCTGTACAGGATCCAGTAGGGGCTGAGCAGCTTGGGATACTAGTCTGTACAGGAGCCAGTAGGGGCAGGGCAGTTGTGGATACTAGTCTGTACAGGATCCAGTAGGGGCAGGGCAGTTGTTGATACTAGTCTGTACAGGATCCAGTAGGGGCTGGGCAGTTGTGGATACTAGTCTGTACAGGAGCCAGTAGGGGCTGTGCAGTTGGAGATACTAGTCTGTACAGGAGCCAGTAGGGGCTGTGCAGTTGGGGATACTAGTCTGTACAGGATCCAGTAGGGGCTGTGCAGTTGGGGATACTAGTCTGTACAGGATCCAGTAGGGGCTGTGCAGCTGGGGATACTAGTCTGTACAGGAGCCAGTAGGGGCTGTGCAGTTGGGGATACTAGTCTGTACAGGATCCAGTAGGGGCTGTGCAGTTGGGGATACTAGTCTTTACAGGATCCAGTAGGGGCTGTGCAGTTGGGGATACTAGTCTGTACAGGATCCAGTAGGGGCTGTGCAGCTGGGGATACTAGTCTGTACAGGATCCAGTAGGGGCTGAGCAGCTGGGGATACTAGTCTGTACAGGATCCAGTAGGGGTTGTGCAGTTGGGGATACTAGTCTGTACAGGATCCAGTAGGGGCTGTGCAGTTGGGGATACTAGTCTGTACAGGATCCAGTAGGGGCTGAGCAGCTGGGGATACTAGTCTGTACAGGATCCAGTAGGGGCTGAGCAGCTGGGGATACTAGTCTGTACAGGATCCAGTAGGGGTTGTGCAGTTGGGGATACTAGTCTGTACAGGATCCAGTAGGGGCTGTGCAGTTGGGGATACTAGTCTGTACAGGATCCAGTAGGGGCTGAGCAGCTGGGGATACTAGTCTGTACAGGATCCAGTAGGGGCTGAGCAGCTTGGGATACTAGTCTGTACAGGAGCCAGTAGGGGCAGGGCAGTTGTGGATACTAGTCTGTACAGGATCCAGTAGGGGCAGGGCAGTTGTTGATACTAGTCTGTACAGGATCCAGTAGGGGCTGGGCAGTTGTGGATACTAGTCTGTACAGGAGCCAGTAGGGGCTGTGCAGTTGGAGATACTAGTCTGTACAGGAGCCAGTAGGGGCTGTGCAGTTGGGGATACTAGTCTGTACAGGATCCAGTAGGGGCTGTGCAGTTGGGGATACTAGTCTGTACAGGAGCCAGTAGGGGCTGTGCAGTTGGGGATACTAGTCTGTACAGGATCCAGTAGGGGCTGTGCAGTTGGGGATACTAGTCTGTACAGGATCCAGTAGGGGCTGTGCAGTTGGGGATACTAGTCTGTACAGGATCCAGTAGGGGCTGTGCAGCTGGGGATACTAGTCTGTACAGGATCCAGTAGGGGCTGTGCAGTTGGGGATACTAGTCTGTACAGGAGCCAGTAGGGGCTGTGCAGTTGGGGATACTAGTCTGTACAGGATCCTGTAGGGGCTGTGCAGTTGGGGATACTAGTCTGTACAGGAGCCAGTAGGGGCTGTGCAGTTGGGGATACTAGTCTGTACAGGATACAGTAGAGGCTGAGCAGCTGGGGATACTAGTCTGTACAGGATCCAGTAGGGGCTGTGCAGTTGGATATACTAGTCTGTACAGGATACAGTAGAGGCTGAGCAGCTGGGGATACTAGTCTGTACAGGATCCAGTAGGGGCTGTGCAGCTGGGGATTCTAGTCTGTACAGGAGCCAGTAGGGGCTGTGCAGTTGGGGATACTAGTCTGTACAGGATCCAGTAGGGGCTGAGCAGCTGGGGATACTAGTCTGTACAGGATCCAGTAGGGGCTGTGCAGCTGGGGATACTAGTCTGTACAGGATCCAGTAGGGGCTGAGCAGCTGGGGATTCTAGTCTGTACAGGATCCAGTAGGGGTTGTGCAGTTGGGGATACTAGTCTGTACAGGATCCAGTAGGGGCTGTGCAGTTGGGGATACTAGTCTGTACAGGATCCAGTAGGGGCTGAGCAGCTGGGGATACTAGTCTGTACAGGATCCAGTAGGGGCTGAGCAGCTGGGGATACTAGTCTGTACAGGATCCAGTAGGGGTTGTGCAGTTGGGGATACTAGTCTGTACAGGATCCAGTAGGGGTTGTGCAGTTGGGGATACTAGTCTGTACAGGATCCAGTAGGGGCTGTGCAGTTGGGGATACTAGTCTGTACAGGATCCAGTAGGGGCTGAGCAGCTGGGGATACTAGTCTGTACAGGATCCAGTAGGGGCTGAGCAGCTTGGGATACTAGTCTGTACAGGAGCCAGTAGGGGCAGGGCAGTTGTGGATACTAGTCTGTACAGGATCCAGTAGGGGCAGGGCAGTTGTTGATACTAGTCTGTACAGGATCCAGTAGGGGCTGGGCAGTTGTGGATACTAGTCTGTACAGGAGCCAGTAGGGGCTGTGCAGCTGAGGATACTAGTCTGTACAGGATCCAGTAGGGGCTGAGCAGCTTGGGATACTAGTCTGTACAGGAGCCAGTAGGGGCTGTACAGCTGGGGATACTAGTCTGTACAGGATCCAGTAGGGGTTGTACAGCTGGGGATACTAGTCTGTACAGGATCCAGTAGGGGCTGTACAGCTGGGGATACTAGTCTGTACAGGATCCAGTAGGGGCTGAGCAGCTGGGGATACTAGTCTGTACAGGATCCAGTAGGGGCTGAGCAGCTTGGGATACTAGTCTGTACAGGAGCCAGTAGGGGCAGGGCAGTTGTGGATACTAGTCTGTACAGGATCCAGTAGGGGCTGAGCAGCTTGGGATACTAGTCTGTACAGGAGC
Organism: Anomaloglossus baeobatrachus; assembly: GCF_048569485.1. Classification (NCBI taxonomy): domain Eukaryota; kingdom Metazoa; phylum Chordata; class Amphibia; order Anura; family Aromobatidae; genus Anomaloglossus; species Anomaloglossus baeobatrachus. Next base: position 108,432 of record NW_027445002.1, read on the forward strand.
CAGTAGGGGCAGGGCAGTTGTGGATACTAGTCTGTACAGGATCCAGTAGGGGCAGGGCAGTTGTTGATACTAGTCTGTACAGGATCCAGTAGGGGCTGTGCAGTTGGAGATACTAGTCTGTACAGGAGCCAGTAGGGGCTGTGCAGTTGGGGATACTAGTCTGTACAGGATCCAGTAGGGGTTGTGCAGTTGGGGATACTAGTCTGTACAGGATCCAGTAGGGGCTGTGCAGCTGGGGATACTAGTCTGTACAGGAGCCAGTAGGGGCTGTGCAGTTGGGGATACTAGTCTGTACAGGATCCAGTAGGGGCTGTGCAGTTGGGGATACTAGTCTGTACAGGATCCAGTAGGGGCTGTGCAGTTGGGGATACTAGTCTGTACAGGATCCAGTAGGGGCTGTGCAGCTGGGGATACTAGTCTGTACAGGATCCAGTAGGGGCTGTGCAGTTGGGGATACTAGTCTGTACAGGAGCCAGTAGGGGCTGTGCAGTTGGGGATACTAGTCTGTACAAGATCCTATAGGGGCTGTGCAGTTGGGGATACTAGTCTGTACAGGATACAGTAGAGGCTGAGCAGCTGGGGATACTAGTCTGTACAGGATCCAGTAGGGGCTGTGCAGTTGGATTTACTAGTCTGTACAGGATACAGTAGAGGCTGAGCAGCTGGGGATACTAGTCTGTACAGGATCCAGTAGGGGCTGTGCAGCTGGGGATACTAGTCTGTACAGGAGCGAGTAGGGGCTGTGCAGTTGGGGATACTAGTCTGTACAGGATCCAGTAGGGGCTGAGCAGCTGGGGATACTAGTCTGTACAGGATCCAGTAGGGGCTGTGCAGCTGGGGATACTAGTCTGTACAGGATCCAGTAGGGGCTGAGCAGCTGGGGATACTAGTCTGTACAGGATCCAGTAGGGGTTGTGCAGTTGAGGATACTAGTCTGTACAGGATCCAGTAGGGGCTGTGCAGTTGGGGATACTAGTCTGTACAGGATCCAGTAGGGGCTGAGCAGCTGGGGATACTAGTCTGTACAGGATCCAGTAGGGGCTGAGCAGCTGGGGATACTAGTCTGTACAGGATCCAGTAGGGGTTGTGCAGTTGGGGATACTAGTCTGTACAGGATCCAGTAGGGGTTGTGCAGTTGGGGATACTAGTCTGTACAGGATCCAGTAGGGGCTGTGCAGTTGGGGATACTAGTCTGTACAGGATCCAGTAGGGGCTGAGCAGCTGGGGATACTAGTCTGTACAGGATCCAGTAGGGGCTGAGCAGCTTGGGATACTAGTCTGTACAGGAGCCAGTAGGAGCAGGGCAGTTGTGGATACTAGTCTGTACAGGATCCAGTAGGGGCAGGGCAGTTGTTGATACTAGTCTGTACAGGATCCAGTAGGGGCTGGGCAGTTGTGGATACTAGTCTGTACAGGATCCAGTAGGGGCTGGGCAGTTGTGGATACTAGTCTGTACAGGAGCCAGTAGGGGCTGTGCAGCTGAGGATACTAGTCTGTACAGGATCCAGTAGGGGCTGAGCAGCTTGGGATACTAGTCTGTACAGGAGCCAGTAGGGGCTGGGCAGTTGTGGATACTAGTCTGTACAGGATCCAGTAGGGGTTGTACAGCTGGGGATACTAGTCTGTACAGGATCCAGTAGGGGCTGTACAGCTGGGGATACTAGTCTGTACAGGATCCAGTAGGGGCTGAGCAGCTGGGGATACTAGTCTGTACAGGATCCAGTAGGGGCTGAGCAGCTTGGGATACTAGTCTGTACAGGAGCCAGTAGGGGCAGGGCAGTTGTGGATACTAGTCTGTACAGGATCCAGTAGGGGCAGGGCAGTTGTTGATACTAGTCTGTACAGGATCCAGTAGGGGCTGGGCAGTTGTGGATACTAGTCTGTACAGGAGCCAGTAGGGGCTGTGCAGCTGAGGATACTAGTCTGTACAGGATCCAGAAGGGCTGAGCAGCTTGGGATACTAGTCTGTACAGGAGCCAGTAGGGGCTGTACAGCTGGGGATACTAGTCTGTACAGGATCCAGTAGGGGCTGTGCAGCTGGGGATACTAGTCTGTACAGGAGCCAGTAGGGGCTGTGCAGCTGGAGATACTAGTCTGTACAGGATACAGTAGAGGCTGAGCAGCTGGGGATACTAGTCTGTACAGGAGCCAGTAGGGGCTGTGCAGCTGGGGATACTAGTCTGTACAGGAGCCAGTAGGGGCTGTGCAGTTGGGGATACTAGTCTGTACAGGATCCAGTAGGGGCTGTACAGCTGGGGATACTAGTCTGTACAGGATCCAGTAGGGGCTGTACAGCTGGGGATACTAGTCTGTACTTGGATACTTGTCTCCATTCTCGCCAGCCTTTGACTGATTTTTCCACCACGTATATTCGACTCAAGGCAATCAATGCCTCTAACTCGAAATAATTTGGAATCTGAATGGTGGTGTAGGAAAAATTGGCGAGGGATGGTTTTTAGGAGGGAGATATCTTGGCATTCTACTGCTGCCTTTATCCCATTAACGTGTTCTCTAACTCTAGTCTTGAGAGGCCTAGTCGTGAGTCCCACATAGATTTTTGGGCACGGACACAGAGCGTAATAAATTACTGCAGTAGTAGTGCATGTAATGAATTTTTTCATTTTAAAATTACGAATTCCCATAGAGTCACTAAATGAGTCTGCCCTATCAATATTTTGACAGGCGACACAATGTCCACAAGCCACACAGCCAGTACGGGGGAGCACAGGACCAAAAGCAAAGGTTGAGTTATGCACTCATAATGGCTTGTAACCAAATAGTCCCGTAGATTTTTGGATCTACGTATACTCATCATAGGTCTGTCTGGAATAATCCTAGCCAATACTGGATCTGCCTGTAATACCGGCCAGAATTTCTGTAGGCAGGATCGCATGGCAGCAAATTGGCCATGATAATCCGTGACAAATCTCGTCGTCTCCCCTGAGCTGGATTTTTTAGGGGCATATAGTAAGGAGTGTCTGGTATGATGTCTAGCTCTGTTATAAGCTCTTTTGACACATCTCCTACTATACCCACGGGCATAAAACCTCTGTTTTAATTCGAATGCTCTGGTCTCAAAGTGCAAATCCGTGGAGCAGATCCTGCGGAGGCGCAGAAACTGGCCCACGGGGATGGACCTGATCATAAAGCCCGGGTGAGAAGAAGAGGCATGTAGTAGCATGTTCCCAGCAGTCTCCTTACGATAAATATCGGTCTGTAAGATGTTGGAAGAGTCTCTCATAACCGTGACATCAAGGAAGTCAATGGACTGTGGGTGGTGAGTATATGTGATGCGGATGTTTACATCATTAGAATTCAGAATTTTGAAAAAATCATGGAGATCAGATTCCACACCCTGCCAGATCAAAAATATGTCGTCGATGTACCGCGTCCAAAAGGGGACACGGTCCATCGACGACAAATGATCTGACAGGAAGAGGTCCCTCTCCCACAGCCCCAGGAATAAATTGGCATACGAGGGGGCAAAAGCCGCCCCCATAGCCGTGCCCTGGAGCTGCAGGTAAAAGGACCCCTTAAAAACAAAAAAGTTGTGTGTTAAAGTAAATTCCAATAACTCCATAACTAAATTAACTATGTCTCCGGGTAAGTTGGACATATCCATAAAAAATCTGGTAGCCCGGAGACCATCGCTATGTCTGATGCTGGTGTACAGAGACTCGACGTCTCCGGTCACCAGCAAAGCATCATCACCCACACACAGTCCATCAACCTTCCTTAAGAACTCACTAGTATCCTTAGTGAAGGATGGCAATCCCTCAACCAAGGGTTGTAATTTGGAGTAAATCCATCGGTTCACATGTTCCAAGAAATTCCCTCTACCAGACACAATTGGTCTCGCAGGTGGAAAGTTGACATCTTTATGTATCTTAGGCAGGAGGTATAGCGTGGGAACTACAGGCTCAGCCATCTGAAGCGCGGAAGCCAGCTCTTTGGTGACAACGTTGTTGTCTAATGCCGCTTTGAGAATCTTTTGTAATTGGATGGTGTACGCAGATAGGGGATTGAAGGTCAATTTCTTATAACAGACTTTATCCCGCAATTGTCTATACACTTCTTTTTCATAGAGTTCTCGCGGCCAGACAACAACGTTCCCTCCTTTATCCGCCGGCTTCATCACAACATCAGGCAGAGCCTGCAGTTCCCGTAGCCTCACCCGTTCCTGCCGAGTAAGATTATCAGAAGAAATAGAAGATGAAATATTATCAGCTGGGGATACTAGTCTGTACAGGAGCCAGTAGGGGCTGTGCAGCTGGGGATACTAGTCTGTACAGGATCCAGTAGGGGCTGTGCAGTTGGGGATACTAGTCTGTACAGGATCCAGTAGGGGCTGTGCAGTTGGGGATACAACAACGTTCCCTCCTTTATCCGCCGGCTTCATCACAACATCAGGCAGAGCCTGCAGTTCCCGTAGCCTCACCCGTTCCTGCCGAGTAAGATTATCAGAAGAAATAGAAGATGAAATATTATCAGCTGGGGATACTAGTCTGTACAGGAGCCAGTAGGGGCTGTGCAGCTGGGGATACTAGTCTGTACAGGATCCAGTAGGGGCTGTGCAGTTGGGGATACTAGTCTGTACAGGATCCAGTAGGGGCTGTGCAGTTGGGGATACTAGTCTGTACAGGATCCAGTAGGGGCTGTGCAGTTGGGGATACTAGTCTGTACAGGATCCAGTAGGGGCTGTGCAGTTGGGGATACTAGTCTGTACAGGATCCAGTAGGGGCTGTGCAGTTGGGGATACTAGTCTGTACAGGATCCAGTAGGGGCTTTGCAGCTGGGGATACTAGTCTGTACAGGATCCAGTAGGGGCTGTGCAGCTGGGGATACTAGTCTGTACAGGATCCAGTAGTGGCTGTGCAGTTGGGGATACTAGTCTGAACAGGAGCCAGTAGGGGCTGTGCAGTTGGGGATACTAGTCTGTACAGGAGCCAGTAGGGGCTGTGCCGTTGGGGATACTAGTCTGTACAGGAGCCAGTAGGGGCTGTGTAGCTGGAATACTAGTCTGTACAGGATCCAGTAGGGGCTGTGCAGTTGGGGATACTAGTCTGTACAGGATCCAGTAGGGGCTGTGCAGTTGGAGATACTAGTCTGTACAGGATCCAGTAGTGGCTGTGCAGCTGGAGATACTAGTCTGTACAGGATCCAGTAGGGGCTGTGCAGTTGGAGATACTAGTCTGTACAGGATCCAGTAGTGGCTGTGCAGTTGAGGATACTAGTCTGTACAGGATCCAGTAGCGGCTGTGCAGTTGGGGATACTAGTCTGTACAGGATCCAGTAGGGGCTTTGCAGCTGGGGATACTAGTCTGTACAGGATCCAGTAGGGGCTGTGCAGCTGGGGATACTAGTCTGTACAGGATCCAGTAGGGGCTTTGCAGCTGGGGATACTAGTCTGTACAGGAGCCAGTAGGAGCTGTGCAGTTGGAGATACTAGTCTGTACAGGATCCAGTAGTGGCTGTGCAGCTGGGGATACTAGTCTGAACAGGAGCCAGTAGGGGCTGTGCAGTTGGGGATACTAGTCTGTACAGGAGCCAGTAGGGGCTGTGCCGTTGGGGATACTAGTCTGTACAGGAGCCAGTAGGGGCTGTGTAGCTGGAATACTAGTCTGTACAGGATCCAGTAGGGGCTGTGCAGTTGGGGATACTAGTCTGTACAGGATCCAGTAGGGGCTGTGCAGTTGGAGATACTAGTCTGTACAGGATCCAGTAGTGGCTGTGCAGCTGGAGATACTAGTCTGTACAGGATCCAGTAGGGGCTGTGCAGTTGGAGATACTAGTCTGTACAGGATCCAGTAGTGGCTGTGCAGTTGGGGATACTAGTCTGAACAGGAGCCAGTAGGGGCTGTGCAGCTGGAGATACTAGTCTGTACAGGATCCAGTAGGGGCTGTGCAGTTGGAGATACTAGTCTGTACAGGATCCAGTAGTGGCTGTGCAGTTGGGGATACTAGTCTGAACAGGAGCCAGTAGGGGCTGTGCAGTTGGGGATACTAGTCTGTACAGGAGCCAGTAGGGGCTGTGCCGTTGGGGATACTAGTCTGTACAGGAGCCAGTAGGGGCTGTGCAGTTGGGGATACTAGTCTGTACAGGATGCAGTAGGGGCTGTGCAGTTGGGGATACTAGTCTGTACAGGATACAGTAGAGGCTGAGCAGCTGGGGATACTAGTCTGTACAGGAACCAGTAGGGGCTGTGCAGTTGGGGATACTAGTCTGTACAGGATCCAGTAGGGGCTGTGCAGTTGGGGATACTAGTCTGTACAGGATCCAGTAGGGGCTTTGCAGCTGGGGATACTAGTCTGTACAGGATCCAGTAGTGGCTGTGCAGTTGGGGATACTAGTCTGTACAGGATCCAGTAGGGGCTGTGCAGCTGGGGATACTAGTCTGTACAGGAGCCAGTAGGGGCTGTGCAGTTGGGTGTACTAGTCTGTACAGGATCCAGTAGGGGCTGTGCAGTTGGGGATACTAGTCTGTACAGGATACAGTAGAGGCTGAGCAGCTGGGGATACTAGTCTGTACAGGAACCAGTAGGGGCTGTGCAGCTGGAGATACTAGTCTGTACAGGATCCACAAGGGGCTGTGCAGTTGGGGATACTAGTCTGTACAGGATACAGTAGAGGCTGAGCAGCTGGGGATACTAGTCTGTACAGGATCCAGTAGGGGCTGTGCAGTTGGGGATACTAGTCTGTACAGGATACAGTAGAGGCTGAGCAGCTGGGGATACTAGTCTGTACAGGATCCAGTAGGGCCTGTGCAGCTGGGGATACTAGTCTGTACAGGAGCCAGTAGGGGCTGTGCAGTTGGGGATACTAGTCTGTACAGGATCCAGTAGGGGCTGTACAGCTGGGGATACTAGTCTGTACAGGATCCAGTAGGGGCTGTACAGCTGGGGATACTAGTCTGTACAGGATCCAGTAGGGGCTGTGCAGCTGGAGATACTAGTCTGTACAGGATCCAGTAGGGGCTGTGCAGCTGGGGATACTAGTCTGTACAGGAACCAGTAGGGGCTGTGCAGCTGGGGATACTAGTCTGTACAGGAACCAGTAGGGGCTGTGCAGCTGGGGATTCTAGTCTGTACAATATCCAGTAGGGGTTGTGCAGTTGGGGATACTAGTCTGTACAGGATCCAGTAGAGGCTGTGCAGTTGGGGATACTAGTCTGTACAGGATCCAGTAGGGGTTGTGCAGTTGGGGATACTAGTCTGTACAGGATCCAGTAGGGGCTGTGCAGTTGGGGATAGTAGTCTGTACAGGATCCAGTAGGGGCTGTGCAGTTGGGGATACTAGTCTGTACAGGAGCCAGTAGGGGCTGTGCAGTTGGGGATACTAGTCTGTACAGGAGCCAGTAGGGGCTGTGCAGTTGGGGATACTAGTCTGTACAGGATCCAGTAGGGGCTGTGCAGTTGGGGATACTAGTCTGTACAGGATCCAGTAGGGGCTGTGCAGTTGGGGATACTAGTCTGTACAGGATCCAGTAGGGGCTGTGCAGTTGGGGATACTAGTCTGTACAGGATCCAGTAGGGGCTGTGCAGCTGGGGATACTAGTCTGTACAGGATCCAGTAGTGGCTGTGCAGTTGGGGATACTAGTCTGTACAGGAGCCAGTAGGGGCTGTGCAGCTGGAGATACTAGTCTGTACAGGATCCAGTAGGGGCTGTGCAGCTGGAGATACTAGTCTGTACAGGAGCCAGTAGGGGCTGTGTAGCTGGAATACTAGTCTGTAGTGGATCCAGTAGGGGTTGTGCAGTTGGGGATACTAGTCTGTACAGGATCCAGTAGGGGCTGTGCAGTTGGGGATACTAGTCTGTACAGGATCCAGTAGGGGCTGTGCAGTTGGGGATACTAGTCTGTACAGGAGCCAGTAGGGGCTGTGCAGTTGGGGATACTAGTCTGTACAGGATCCAGTAGGGGCTTTGCAGCTGGGGATACTAGTCTGTATAGGATCCAGTAGGGGCTGTGCAGTTGGGGATACTAGTCTGTACAGGATACAGTAGAGGCTGAGCAGCTGGGGATACTAGTCTGTACAGGAACCAGTAGGGGCTGTGCAGCTGGGGATTCTAGTCTGTACAATATCCAGTAGGGGTTGTGCAGTTGGGGATACTAGTCTGTACAGGATCCAGTAGAGGCTGTGCAGTTGGGGATACTAGTCTGTACAGGATCCAGTAGGGGTTGTGCAGTTGGGGATACTAGTCTGTACAGGATCCAGTAGGGGCTGTGCAGTTGGGGATACTAGTCTGTACAGGATCCAGTAGGGGCTGTGCAGTTGGGGATACTAGTCTGTACAGGAGCCAGTAGGGGCTGTGCAGTTGGGGATACTAGTCTGTACAGGAGCCAGTAGGGGCTGTGCAGTTGGGGATACTAGTCTGTACAGGATCCAGTAGGGGTTGTGCAGTTGGGGATACTAGTCTGTACAGGATCCAGTAGGGGCTGTGCAGTTGGGGATACTAGTCTGTACAGGATCCAGTAGGGGCTGTGCAGTTGGGGATACTAGTCTGTACAGGATCCAGTAGGGGCTGTGCAGCTGGGGATACTAGTCTGTACAGGATCCAGTAGTGGCTGTGCAGTTGGGGATACTAGTCTGTACAGGAGCCAGTAGGGGCTGTGCAGCTGGAGATACTAGTCTGTACAGGATCCAGTAGGGGCTGTGCAGTTGGGGATACTAGTCTGTACAGGATCCAGCAGGGGCTTTGCAGCTGGGGATACTAGTCTGTACAGGAGCCAGTAGGGGCTGTGCAGCTGGAGATACTAGTCTGTACAGGATCCAGTAGGGGCTGTGCAGTTGGGGATACTAGTCTGTACAGGATCCAGCAGGGGCTTTGCAGCTGGGGATACTAGTCTGTACAGGATCCAGTAGGGGCTGTGCAGTTGGGGATACTAGTCTGTACAGGAGCCAGTAGGGGCTGTGCAGTTGGGGATACTAGTCTGTAGTGGATCCAGTAGGGGTTGTGCAGTTGGGGATACTAGTCTGTACAGGATCCAGTAGGGGCTGTGCAGCTGGGGATACTAGTCTGTACAGGAGCCAGTAGGGGCTGTGCAGTTGGGGATACTAGTCTGTACAGGAGCCAGTAGGGGCTGTGCAGTTGGGGATACTAGTCTGAACAGGAGCCAGTAGGGGCTGTGCAGTTGGGGATACTAGTCTGTACAGGAGCCAGTAGGGGCTGTGCCGTTGGGGATACTAGTCTGTACAGGAGCCAGTAGGGGCTGTGTAGCTGGAATACTAGTCTGTACTGGATCCAGTAGGGGCTGTACAGTTGGGGATACTAGTCTGTAAAGGATCCAGTAGGGGCTGTGCAGCTGGGGATACTAGTCTGTACAGGATCCAGTAGGGGCTGTGCAGTTGGGGATACTAGTCTGTACAGGAGCCAGTAGGGGCTGTGCAGTTGGGGATACTAGTCTGTACAGGATCCAGTAGGGGCTGTGCAGTTGGGGATACTAGTCTGTACAGGATACAGTAGAGGCTGAGCAGCTGGGGATACTAGTCTGTACAGGAACCAGTAGGGGCTGTGCAGTTGGGGACACTAGTCTGTACAGGATCCAGTAGGGGCTGTGCAGTTGGGGATACTAGTCTGTACAGGATTCAGTAGGGGCTTTGCAGCTGGGGATACTAGTCTGTACAGGATCCAGTAGTGGCTGTGCAGTTGGGGATACTAGTCTGTACAGGAGCCAGTAGGGGCTGTGCAGTTGGGGATACTAGTCTGTACAGGATCCAGTAGGGGCTGTGCAGCTGGGGATACTAGTCTGTACAGGAGCCAGTAGGGGCTGTGCAGTTGGGGATACTAGTCTGTACAGGATCCAGTAGGGGCTGTGCAGTTGGGGATACTAGTCTGTACAGGATACAGTAGAGGCTGAGCAGCTGGGGATACTAGTCTGTACAGGAACCAGTAGGGGCTGTGCAGCTGGAGATACTAGTCTGTACAGGATCCAGTAGGGGCTGTGCAGTTGGGGATACTAGTCTGTACAGGATACAGTAGAGGCTGAGCAGCTGGGGATACTAGTCTGTACAGGATCCAGTAGGGGCTGTGCAGTTGGAGATACTAGTCTGTACAGGATACAGTAGAGGCTGAGCAGCTGGGGATACTAGTCTGTACAGGATCCAGTAGGGCCTGTGCAGCTGGGGATACTAGTCTGTACAGGAGCCAGTAGGGGCTGTGCAGTTGGGGATACTAGTGTGTACAGGATCCAGTAGGGGCTGTACAGCTGGGGATACTAGTCTGTACAGGATCCAGTAGGGGCTGTACAGCTGGGGATACTAGTCTGTACTTGGATACTTGTCTCCATTCTCGCCAGCCTTTGACTGATTTTTCCACCACGTATATTCGACTCAAGGTAATCAATGCCTCTAACTCGAAATAATTTGGAATCTGAATGGTGGTGTAGGAAAAATTGGCGAGGGATGGATTTTAGGAGGGAGATATCTTGGCATTCTACTGCTGCCTTTATCCCATTAACGTGTTCTCTAACTCTAGTCTTGAGAGGCCTAGTCGTGAGTCCCACATAGATTTTTGGGCACGGACACAGAGCGTAATAAATTACTGCAGTAGTAGTGCATGTAATGAATTTTTTCATTTTAAAATTACGAATTCCCATAGAGTCACTAAATGAGTCTGCCCTATCAATATTTTGACAGGCGACACAATGTCCACAAGCCACACAGCCAGTACGGGGGAGCACTGGACCAAAAGGAGAAGGTTGAGTTATGCACTCATAATGGCTTGTAACCAAATAGTCCCGTAGATTTTTGGATCTACGTATACTCATCATAGGTCTGTCTGGAATAATCCTAGCCAATACTGGATCTGCCTGTAATACCGGCCAGAATTTCTGTAGGCAGGATCGCATGGCAGCAAATTGGCCATGATAATCCGTGACAAATCTCGTCGTCTCCCCTGAGCTGGATTTTTTAGGGGCATATAGTAAAGAGTGTCTGGTATGATGTCTAGCTCTGTTATAAGCTCTTTTGACACATCTCCTACTATACCCACGGGCATAAAACCTCTGTTTTAATTCGACTGCTCTGGTCTCAAAGTCCAAATCCGTGGAGCAGATCCTGCGGAGGCGCAGAAACTGGCCCACGGGGATGGACCTGATCATAAAGCCCGGGTGAGAAGAAGAGGCATGTAGTAGCATGTTCCCAGCAGTCTCCTTACGACAAATATCGGTCTGTAAGATGTTGGAAGAGTCTCTCATAACCGTGACATCAAGGAAGTCAATGGACTGTGGGTGGTGAGTATATGTGATGCGGATGTTTACATCATTAGAATTCAGAATTTTGAAAAAATCATGGAGATCAGATTCCACACCCTGCCAGATCAAAAATATGTCGTCGATGTACCGCGTCCAAAAGGGGACACGGTCCATCGACGACAAATGATCTGACAGGAAGAGGTCCCTCTCCCACAGCCCCAGGAATAAATTGGCATACGAGGGGGCAAAAGCCGCCCCCATAGCCGTGCCCTGGAGGTGCAGGTAAAAGGACCCCTTAAAAACAAAAAAGTTGTGTGTTAAAGTAAATTCCAATAACTCCATAACTAAATTAACTATGTCTCCGGGTAAGTTGGACATATCCAGAAAAAATCTGGTAGCCCGGAGACCATCGCTATGTCTGATGCTGGTGTACAGAGACTCGACGTCTCAGGTCACCAGCAAAGCATCATCACCCACACACAGTCCATCAACCTTCCTTAAGAACTCACTAGTATCCTTAGTGAAGGATGGCAATCCCTCAACCAAGGGTTGTAATTTGGAGTCAATCCATCGGTTCACATGTTCCAAGAAATTCCCTCTACCAGACACAATTGGTCTCGCAGGTGGAAAGTTGACATCTTTATGTATCTTAGGCAGGAGGTATAGCGTGGGAACTACAGGCTCAGCCATCTGAAGCGCGGAAGCCAGCTCTTTGGTGACAACGTTGTTGTCTAATGCCGCTTTGAGAATCTTTTGTAATTGGATGGTGTACGCAGATAGGGGATTGAAGGTCAATTTCTTATAACAGACTTTATCCCGCAATTGCCTATACACTTCTTTTTCATAGAGTTCTCGCGGCCAGACAACAACGTTCCCTCCTTTATCCGCCGGCTTCATCACAACATCAGGCAGAGCCTGCAGTTCCCGTAGCCTCACCCGTTCCTGCCGAGTAAGATTATCAGAAGAAATAGAAGATGAAATATTATCAGCTGGGGATACTAGTCTGTACAGGAGCCAGTAGGGGCTGTGCAGCTGGGGATACTAGTCTGTACAGGAGCCAGTAGGGGCTGTGCAGCTGGGGATACTAGTCTGTACAGGAGCCAGTAGGGGCTGTGCAGCTGGAGATACAAGTCTGTACAGGAGCCAGTAGGGGCTGTGCAGCTGGAGATACTAGTCTGTACAGGAGCCAAAAGGGGCTGTGCAGCTGGGGATACTAGTCTGTACAGGAGCCAGTAGGGGCTGTGCAGCTGGGGATACTAGTCTGTACAGGATCCAGTAGGGGCTGTGCAGCTGGGGATACTAGTCTGTACAGGATCCAGTAGGGGCAGGGCAGCTGGGGATACTAGTCTGTACAGGATCCAGTAGGGGCTGTGCAGCTGGGGATACTAGTCTGTACAGGAGCCAGTAGGGGCTGTGCAGCTGAGGATACTAGTCTGTACAGGAGCCAGTAGGGGCTGTGCAGCTGGAGATACTAGTCTGTACAGGATCCAGTAGGGGCTGTACAGCTGGGGATACTAGTCTGTACAGGAGCCAGTAGGGGCTGTGCAGCTGGGGATACTAGTCTGTACAGGATCCAGTAGGGGCTGTGCAGCTGGAGATACTAGTCTGTACAGGATCCAGTAGGGGCTGTGCAGTTGGGGATACTAGTCTGTACAGGATCAAGTAGGGGCTGTGCAGTTGGGGATACTAGTCTGTAGAGGATCCAGTAGGGGCTGGCCAGTTGGAGATACTAGTCTGTACAGGATCCAGTAGGGGCTGTACAGCTGGGGATACTAGTCTGTACAGGATCCAGTAGGGGCTGTGCAGCTGGGGATACTAGTCTGTACAGGATACAGTAGGGGCTGTGCAGCTGGAGATACTAGTCTGTACAGGATCCAGTAGGGGCTGTGCAGCTGGAGATACTAGTCTGTACAGGATCCAGTAGGGGCTGTGCAGTTGGGGATACTAGTCTGTACAGGATCCAGTAGGGGCTGTGCAGTTGGAGATACTAGTCTGTAGAGGAGCCAGTAGGGGCTGTGCAGCTGGGGATACTAGTCTGTACAGGATCCAGTAGGGGCTGTGCAGCTGGAGATACTAGTCTGTACAGGATCCAGTAGGGGCTCGGCAGCTGGGGATACTAGTCTGTACAGGATCCAGTAGGGGCTGTGCACCTGGGGATACTAGTCTGTACAGGATCCAGTAGGGGCTGTGCAGCTGGGGATACTAGTCTGTACAGGAGCCAGTAGGGGCTGTGCAGTTGGGGATACTAGTCTGTACAGGATCCAGTAGGGGCTGTACAGCTGGGGATACTAGTCTGTACAGGATCCAGTAGGGGCAGGGCAGTTGTGGATACTAGTCTGTACAGGAGCCAGTAGGGGCTTTGCAGTTGGGGATACTAGTCTGTACAGGATCCAGTAGGGGCTGTGCAGTTGGGGATTCTAGTTTGTACAGGATCCAGTAGGGGCTGGGCAGTTGGAGATACTAGTCTGTACAGGATCCAGTAGGGCTCGGCAGTTGGGGATACTAGTCTGTACAGGATACAGGATCCATTAGGGGCTGGGCAGATAGGGATACTAGTCTGTACAGGAGCCAGTAGGGCTCGGCAGTTGGGAATACTAGTCTGTACAGGATCCAGTAGGGGCTCGGCAGTTGGGGATACTAGTCTGTTCAGGATCCAGTAGGGGCTGGGCAGTTGGGGATACTAGTCTATACAGGATCCAGTAGCGGCTGTGCAGTTGGGGATTCTAGTCTGTACAGGAGCCAGTAGGGCTCGGCAGTTGGGGATACTAGTCTGTACAGGATCCAGTAGGGGCTGGGTAGTTGGGGATACTAGTCTGTACAGGATGGGAATTCTAGTCTGTACAGGATCCAGTAGGGGTTGGGCAGCTGGAGATACTAGTCTGTACAGGATCCAGTAGGGGCTCGGCAGTTGGGGATACTAGTCTGTACAGGATCCAGTAGCGGCTGTGCAGTTGGGAATTCTAGTCTGTACAGGAGCCAGTAGGGCTCGGCAGTTGGGGATACTAGTCTGTACAGGATCCAGTAGGGGCTAGGCAGTTGGGGATACTAGTCTGTACAGGATCCAGTAGGGGCTGTGCAGTTGGGGATACTAGTCTGTACAGGATCCAGTAGGGGCTGGGCAGTTGGGGATACTAGTCTGTACAGGATCCAGTAGGGGTTGGGCAGCTGGAGATACTAGTCTGTACAGGATCCAGTAGGGGTTGGGCAGCTGGAGATACTAGTCTGTACAGGATCCAGTAGGGGCTCGGCAGTTGGGGATACTAGTCTGTACAGGATCCAGTAGGGGCTGAGCAGCTGGGGATACTAGTCTGTACAGGAGCCAGTAGGGGTTGGGCAGCTGGAGATACTAGTCTGTACAGTAGCCAGTAGGGGCTGTGCAGCTGGGGATACTAGTCTGTACAGGAGCCAGTAGGGGTTGGGCAGCTGGAGATACTAGTCTGTACAGGATCCAGTAGGGGCTGTGCAGCTGGAGATACTAGTCTGTACAGGATCCAGTAGGGGTTGGGCAGCTGGAGATACTAGTCTGTACAGGATCCTGTAGGGGCTCGGCAGTTGGGGATACTAGTCTGTACAGGATCCAGTAGGGGCTCAGCATTTGGTGATACTAGTCTGTACAGGAGCCAGTAGGGGCTGTGCAGCTGGACATACTAGTCTGTACAGGATCCAGTAGGGGCTCGGCAGTTGGGGATACTAGTCTGTACAGGATCCAGTAGGGTGCAGGCTCGGCTGTATTGAGATCGGCTTTATCTCCCCTCTTACCCATGTTGGATACTTCGGTGCAGAACATTATAGCCTTCCTCATTAGTGTGCGCTGAGACGTCAGTTTGGTTCCTGTGGTTTCTTGGCCAAGTTTGGACCTTGCCTCTGGAAGTGGCGGATGTCAGGCAGCACCGCGCACGTTCTGCCGCTACAGAGCAATTGTCCATCAGAAGGCCACATCTGATCCAGTGGTGACATTGCCGCACTGCATTGACAATGACTGAAGCAAATTTTCACTATTTTTGCCTCCTGTGTTTTCACCTTTGTCCTGTGTCTTCTGGGGGTGAGGGTCATGGAGGGGCTTTGTCTTGTCTTTGCTCTGTGGGGATCCTTGGCTTGCCCCTTTTCTTTGAGGACTCTCCAGCATGTTCCTCATTCTCTGCCCTTGGCCTCATTTATGACGACCCTGACAAAGTCGCAGTAGCAGAGCCTGAGATCCGCCGGCTGGTCCCGGGAAACCATAGCGGAGGGCTACTGCTCACAACTCAGACGTCAGGCAATGGAGCCCTCCTGGAGCCACCCTGCTATTCGGAGCCACTTGTGCGTATGGTCCCTGCCCGCGGTCCCTGGAGGAAGGACTGTCACTGGCTGTGCATTTGGGTAGACGTCTGAAAGCTAGAGACATGTAATGGCATCTCAATGCCAGTATCCTCCCTATCAGTAGACACGGATGAACCCAGACAAATCGGTGGTGCACGGGTGCGAGCAGAGCTAAGCACGTAACAGAAACCAGGCTGCAATGTGAACAGAGTCTGACGCTGTAATATATCCATGTGTGTGACTACGGACAGTGCAAGACAGTCTGTCAATTCCGTAATTGTCCTGACGATAAGGGGGCGCCAAAAAGCTGTTTCGTGACAAACTCATGAACATGGGTGGTATGTCTGCGTTAGTCCCCCGGCTGCTCATGATATAAGGTTCATAGCTAATATGTGACTTACTACAAATTTCATTATTTTGTTAAAACAATAATTTGATCTAGAAGATTTTGATGGAGGAGGGTTTGATGGAGGAGGGTTTGATGGAGGAGGGTTTGATGGAGGAGAGTTTGATGGAGGAGGGTTTGATGGAGGAGGGTTTGATGGAGGAGGGTTTGATGGAGGAGGGTTTGATGGAGGACAGTTTGATGGAGGACAGTTTGATGGAGAACGGTTTGATGGAGAACGGTTTGATGGAGGACGGTTTGATGGAGGACGGTTTGATGGAGGACGGTTTGATGGAGGACGGTTTGATGGAGGAGGGTTTGATGGAGGAGGGTTTGATGGAGGAGAGTTTGATGCAGGAGAGTTTGATGCAGGAGAGTTTGATGCAGGAGAGTTTGATGCAGGAGAGTTTGATGCAGGAGAGTTTGATGCAGGAGAGTTTGATGCAGGAGAGTTTGATGGAGGAGAGTTTGATGGAGGAGAGTTTGATGGAGGAGAGTTTGATGGAGGAGAGTTTGATGGAGGAGAGTTTGATGGAGGAGAGTTTGATGGAGGAGAGTTTGATGGAGGACAGTTTGATGGAGGACAGTTTGATGGAGGAGAGTTTGATGGAGGAGAGTTTGATGGAGGAGAGTTTGATGGAGGAGAGTTTGATGGAGGAGGGTTTGATGGAGGAGAGTTTGATGGAGGACAGTTTGATGGAGGAGAGTTTGATGGAGGAGGGTTTGATGGAGGAGAGTTTGATGGAGGAGAGTTTGATGGAGGAGAGTTTGATGCAGGAGAGTTTGATGCAGGAGAGTTTGATGGAGGAGGGTTTGATGGAGGAGAGTTTGATGGAGGACAGTTTGATGGAGGACAGTTTGATGGAGGACAGTTTGATGGAGGAGAGTTTGATGGAGGAGAATTTGATGGAGGAGAGTTTGATGCAGGAGAGTTTGATGGAGGAGAGTTTGATGCAGGAGAGTTTGATGGAGGAGAGTTTGATGGAGGAGAGTTTGATGCAGGAGAGTTTGATGGAGGAGAGTTTGATGCAGGAGAGTTTGATGCAGGAGAGTTTGATGGAGGAGAGTTTGATGGAGGAGAGTTTGATGGAGGAGAGTTTGATGCAGGAGAGTTTGATGGAGGAGAGTTTGATGGAGGAGAGTTTGATACAGGAGATGACAACAAACCTATAAGGTTTACAAAACTTCACATTTAGTGTCTGAACTCTTTGCAGATTCATCAATGCCCCAGACTAAACATCCTGAAGATGAGCCTCCGAGCTACAATGTCATTGCACCGTATGCTCCCCCGGATACAGGTGTACCATCTGCCCCACCAAGTTATCAACTAGACACCCCAATAATGAAAGGCCTCCCCCCTGGCATGGAGCACCTTCTCCAGGTAAGTCATCTGTCTCTGTGTCTTGTGTGTGCTCCCCATAGCGTCTTCCATTAGGAGCTATAGGACAGAGTTTATCTCCGGGGGTCCACCTATGCCCCTCAGGTGAGTGTAGTAAAGCACTGTGACGCCTGCTCGTCTTCCCAGCATGTTTGTCTCCTTTCTCTCCCGTTCCTGCCTCCTCGGTCTCTCCTCGCTGTATTTTTTATTTGTGTCTCCTGTGTCTTATCTGCCCATCCCTCTATATTTGCTGGACGTCTGTCTGCTTTTCTCCTTTGCCTCATCTTTCTCTTTCCCTGCCTGTCTGTTCCCCCTTTCTGTCTCCTTTACCTGTCTAAGGAATCCCAAAGAGGGATCTAGCACTATCAAAACCATATCATTTTTATTTCATCCTTTAAAAGACATTTCTAGATGGTAAAGGTCCAGTCACACTAAGCAACTTACCAGCGATCCCAACAACGATAGGGATCGCTGGTAAGTTGCTAGGAGGTTGCTGGTGAGATGTCACACTGCGACGCTCCAGAGATCCCACCAGCAACCTGACCTGGCAGGGATCGCTGGAGCGTGGCTACACGAGTTGCTGGTGAGCTCACCAGCAACCAGTGACCAGCCCCCAGCCAGCAGCGCCGCGTGGAAGATGCTGCGCTTGGTAACTAAGGTAAATATCGGGTAACCAACCCGATATTTACCTTGGTTTCCACTGCATGGAGCTACACGTGCAGAGAGCAGGGAGCAGCGCACACTGAGCGCTGGCTCCCTGCTCTCCTAGTTACAGCACACATCGGGTTAATTACCCGATGTGTGCTGCAGCTACACGTGCCGAGAGCAGGGAGCAGCGCACAATGCTTAGCGCTGGCTCCCTGCTCTCCTAGTTACAGCACACATCGGGTTAATTACCCGATCTGTCCTGCAGCTACACGTGCCGAGAGCAGGGAGCAGCGCACAATGCTTAGCGCTGGCTCCCTGCTTTCCTAGCTACAGCACACATAGGGTTAATTAACCCGATGTGTCCTGCAGCTACATGTGCATAGAGCAGGAGCCGGCACTGACAGTGAGAGCGGAGGCTGGTAACAAAGGTAAATATCGGGTAACCAAGGACAGGGCTTCTTGGTTACCCGATGTTTACATTGGTTACCAGCCTCTGCAGAAGCCGGCTCCTGCTGCCTGCACATTTAGTTGTTGCTGTCTCGCTGTCACACACAGTGATGTGTGCTTCACAGCGGGACAGCAACAACTAAAAAATGGCCCGGGACATTCAGCAACAACCAACGACCTCACAGCAGGGGCCAGGTTGTTGCTGGATGTCACACACAGCAACATCGCTAGCAACGTCACAAAAGTTGTTCATTACCAGCGATGTTGCTAGCGATGTTGCTTAGTGTGACGGGGCCTTTAGACATAGCCCTGATGTTGGATTATGGATTTCAAGACGTCATGCTTCCTATTCATGACAAGGCTATGATAAAGAGGCATGACGCCTCTAAATGTTTAATTCAACATCATATGTCTTACCATCTTGAAATGTCTTATCTGCTGCGAGCGTGAGCCGAGCGTCATCTGCTGCGAGCATGAGCCGAGCGTCATCTGCTGCGAGCGTGAGCCGAGCGTCATCTGCTGCGAGCGTCATCTCCTGCGAGCGTGAGCCGAGAGTCCTCTGCTGCGAGCGTGAGCCGGACGTCATCTGCTGCGAGCGTGAGCCGAGCGTCATCTGCTGCGAGCGTGAGCCGTGCGTCATCTGCTGCGAGCGTGAGCCGAGAGTCCTCTGCTGCGAGCGTGAGCCGGACGTCATCTGCTGCGAGCGTGAGCCGAGCGTCATCTGCTGCGAGCGTGAGCCGTGCGTCATCTGCTGCGAGCGTTAGCCGTGCATCATCTGCTGCGAGCGTGAGCCGTGTGTCATCTGCTGCGAGTGTGAGCCGTGCGTCATCTGCTGCGTGCGTGAGCCGAGCTTCATCTGCTGCGAGCGTGAGCCGAGAATCATCTGCTGCGAGCGTGAGCCGTGCGTCATCTGCTGCGAGCGTGAGCCGAGCCTCATCTGCTGCGAGCGTGAGTGGAGCGTCATCTGCTGCGAGCTTGAGCCGAGCATCATCTGCTGCAAGCGTGAGCCGAGCGCCATCTGCTGCGAGCGTGAGCAGAGCGTCATCTGCTGCGAGCGTGAGCCGAGCGTCATCTGCTGCGAGCGTGAGCCGAGCGTCATCTGCTGCGAGCGTGAGCCAAGAGTCATCTGCTGCGAGCGTGAGCCGAGCGTCATCTGCTGCGAGCGTGAGCCGAGCGTCATCTGCTGCGAGCGTGAGCCGAGCGTCATCTGCTGCGAGCGTGAGCCGCGTGTCATCTGCTGCGAGCTTGAGCCGAGCGTCATCTGCTGCAAGTGTGAGCCGAGCGGCCGAGTGTCATCTGCTGCGAGCGTGAGCCGAGCGTCATCTGCTGCGAGCGTGAGCCGAGCGTCATCTGCTGCGAGCGTGAGCCGAGCGTCATCTGCTGCGAGCGTGAGCCGAGCGTCATCTGCTGCGAGCGTGAGCCGAGCGTCGTCTGCTGCGAGCGTGATCCGAGCGTCATCTGTTGCGAGCGTGAGCCGAGCGTCATCTGCTGCGAGCGTGAGCCGAGCGTCATCTGCTGCGAGCGTGAGCAGAGCGTCATCTGCTGCGAGCGTGAGCCGAGCGGCCGAGTGTCATCTGCTGCGAGCGTGAGCAGAGCGTCATCTGCTGCGAACGTGAGCCGGACGTTATCTGCTGCGAGCGTGAGCCGAGCTTCATCTGCTGCGAGCCTGAGCCGAGCGTCATCTGCTGCGAGCCTGAGCCGAGCGTCATCTGCTGCGAGCCTGAGCCGAGCGTCATCTGCTGCGAGCCTGAGCCGAGCGTCATCTGCTGCGAGCCTGAGCCGAGCGTCATCTGCTGCGAGGGTGAGCCGAGCGTCATCTGCTGCCAGCGTGAGCCGAGCGTCATCTGCTGCCAGCGTGAGCCGTGCGTCGTCTGCTGCGATTGTGAGCCGTGCGTCGTCTGCTGCGAGCGTGAGCCGAGCGTCGTCTGCTGCGAGCGTGATCCGAGCGTCATCTGCTGCGAGCGTGAGCCGAGCGTCGTCTGCTGCGAGCGTGATCCGAGCGTCGTCTGCTGCGAGCGTGAGCCGAGCGTCGTCTGCTGCGAGCGTGAGCCGAGCGTCATCTGCTGCGAGCGTGATCCGAGCGTCGTCTGCTGCGAGCGTGAGCCGAGCGTCGTCTGCTGCGAGCGTGAGCCGAGCGTCATCAACTCTGCTGCATGTGAGAATGGAATCACAGGTTCATCTCCATCTTCTGGGTATATTCTCCTGTACTGATAACATTGAGTGCAGTCAGATGTTTCACACACTCACACTACCAAGAAATTAGGAAAAACTTGCAGATCTGGCCGGCATCACTTACTTAAGGGCCATTTACACGCTGCGACATCGCGAATGATATATTGACGGGGTCACGGTGTTCGTGACGCACATCTGGCGTCGTTAGCGATGTCGCAGCGTGTGACACCTATGAGCGACCTTAAACGATCGCAAAAGAGGCAAAAATCGTTGGTCTGTGAGACGTCGTTCACTTACCAAAAATCGTTGTCTGGTCAGTAGCGAGGTTGTTTGTCGTACCTGCGGCCACCCGCAATGCGGAAGGAAGAAGGTGGGCGGGATGTTACGTCCCACTCATCTCCGCCCCTCCTCTGTTATTGGGCGGCCTCTTAGTGACGCCGCAGTGACATTGCTATGACGCCGAACGCACCTCCCCCTTGAAGGAGGGATTGTTCGGTGTCTCCAGCGACGTCGCCAACCAGGTATGTGCGTGTGACGCAGCCGTAGTGATAATGTTCGCTACGGCAGCGATCACCACATATCGCACCAATGACGGGGGCAGGTGCTAACACTCGCAACATCGCTAGCAATCGCGATGTCGCAACGTGTAAAGCACCCTTATCATTGGGCTGAGTGTAATGGCAGGCTTTATCAGATTGCACTAGTCCGATTCATACGCTCTTGTGAGCGAGCCCTAATTGTCCTCTTTGCCTTCTCTATGTATTGTATCTTTCTCCTATTTTTCTTCATACTGTCCTCTATATCTTCCCTGCCTGTCTCTCCTGCCTGTCTCTCCTGCCTGTTTCTCCTGCCTGTTTCTCCCGCCTGCCTGTTTCTCCCGCCTGCCTGTTTCTCCTGCCTGTTTCTCCCTCCTGCCTGTTTCTCCCGCCTGCCTGTTTCTCCTGCCTGTTTCTCCCGCCTGCCTTTTTCTCCCGCCTGCCTGTTTCTCCTGCCTGTTTCTCCCTCCTGCCTGTTTCTCCTGCCTGTTTCTCCCTCCTGCCTGTTTCTCCTGTCTGTTGCTCCTGCCTGCTCCTGCTGCCTGTTTCTCCTGCCTGTTTCTCCCTCCTGCCTGTTTCTCCTGCCTGTTTCTCCCTCCTGCCTGTTTCTCCTGTCTGTTGCTCCTGCTGCCTGTTTCTCCTGCCTGTTTCTCCCTCCTGCCTGTTCCTCCTGCCTGTTGCTCCTGCCTGCTCCTGCTGCCTGTTTCTCCTGTCTGTTTCTCCCGCCTGTTTCTCCTTTTCCTCCTCTCTCCCCTGCATGACTTTCCTGCCTGTCTTTCTGGTTGTGATGTCGTCCATTTCTCCTTCCTTTTCCTCCTGTCTCCCCTGCATGACTTTCCTGCCTGTCTTTCTGGTTGTGATGTCGTCCATTTCTCCTTCCTTTTCCTCCTGTCTCCCCTGGATGACTTTCCTGCCTGTCTTTCTGGTTGTGATGTCGTCCATTTCTCCTTCCTTTTCCTCCTCTCTCCTCTGCATGACTTTCCTGCCTGTCTTTCTGGTTGTGATGTCGTCCATTTCTCCTTCTTTTTCCTCCTGTCTCCCCTGCATGACTTTCCTGCCTGTCTTTCTGGTTGTGATGTCGTCGATTTCTCCTTCCTTTTCCTCCTCTCTCCCCTGCATGACTTTCCTGCCTGTCTTTCTGGTTGTGATGTCGTCCATTTCTCCTTCCTTTTCCTCCTCTCTCCCCTGCATGACTTTCCTGCCTGTCTTTCTGGTTGTGATGTTGTCCATTTCGCCTTCCTTTTCCTCCTGTCTCCCCTGCATGACTTTCCTGCCTGTCTTTCTGGTTGTGATGTCGTCCATTTCTCCTTCCTTTTCCTCCTTTCTCCCCTGCATGACTTTCCTGCCTGTCTTTCTGGTTGTGATGTCATCCATTTCTCCTTCCTTTTCCTCCTGTCTCCCCTGCATGACTTTCCTGCCTGTCTTTCTGGTTGTGATGTCATCCATTTCTCCTTCCTTTTCCTCCTGTCTCCCCTGCATGACTTTCCTGCCTTTCTTTCTGGTTGTGATGTCGTCCATTTCTCCTTCCTTTTCCTCCTGTCTCCCCTGCATGACTTTCCTGCCTGTCTTTCTGGTTGTGATGTCGTCCATTTCTCCTTCCTTTTCCTCCTCTCTCCCCTGCATGACTTTCCTGCCTGTCTTTCTGGTTGTGATGTCGTCCATTTCTCCTTCCTTTTCCTCCTGTCTCCCCTGCATGACTTTCCTGCCTGTCTTTCTGGTTGTGATGTCATCCATTTCTCCTTCCTTTTCCTCCTCTCTCCCCTGCATGACTTTACTGCCTGTCTTTCTGGTTGTGATGTCGTCCATTTCTCCTTCCTTTTCCTCCTGTCTCCCCTGCATGACTTTCCTGCCTGTCTTTCTGGTTGTGATGTCGTCCATTTCTCCTTCCTTTTCCTCCTGTCTCCCCTGCATGACTTTCCTGCCTGTCTTTCTGGTTGTGATGTCGTCCATTTCTCCTTCCCTTTCCTCCTGTCTCCCCTGCATGACTTTCCTGCCTGTCTTTCTGGTTGTGATGTCGTCCATTTCTCCTTCCTTTTCCTCCTCTCTCCCCTGCATGACTTTCCTGCCTGTCTTTCTGGTTGTGATGTCGTCCATTTCTCCTTCCTTTTCCTCCTGTCTCCCCTGCATGACTTTCCTGCCTGTCTTTCTGGTTGTGATGTCGTCCATTTCTCCTTCCTTTTCCTCCTGTCTCCCCTGCATGACTTTCCTGCCTTTCTTTCTGGTTGTGATGTCGTCCATTTCTCCTTCCTTTTCCTCCTGTCTCCCCTGCATGACTTTCCTGCCTGTCTTTCTGGTTGTGATGTCGTCCATTTCTCCTTCCTTTTCCCCCTGTGTCCCCTGCATGACTTTCCTGCCTGTCTTTCTGGTTGTGATGTCGTCCATTTCTCCTTCCTTTTCCTCCTGTCTCCCCTGCATGACTTTCCTGCCTTTCTTTCTGGTTGTGATGTCGTCCATTTCTCCTTCCTTTTCCTCCTGTCTCCCCTGCATGACTTTCCTGCCTTTCTTTCTGGTTGTGATGTCGTCCATTTCTCCTTCCTTTTCCTCCTGTCTCCCCTGCATGACTTTCCTGCCTGTCTTTCTGGTTGTGATGTCGTCCATTTCTCCTTCCTTTTCCCCCTGTGTCCCCTGCATGTCATTCTGGTTGTGATGTCGTCCATTTCTCCTTCCTTTTCCTCCTGTCTCCCCTGCATGACTTTCCTGCCTGTCTTTCTGGTTGTGATGTCGTCCATTTCTCCTTCCTTTTCCTCCTTTCTCCCACCTGTTTCTCCCGCCTGTTTCTCCCGCCTGTTTCTCCCGCCTGTTTCTCCCGCCTGTGTCCCCCTGTCTCCCCTGCATGTCTTTCTGGTTGTGATGTCGTCCATTTCTCCTTCCTTTTCCTCCTTTCTCCCGCCTGTTTCTCCCGCCTGTTTCTCCCGCCTGTGTCCCCCTGTCTCCCCTGCATGTCTTTCTGGTTGTGATGTCGTCCGTTTCTCCTTTCTGAGTCATCACTAATGATGGTTTTCTGTTTCAGATTAACCAGCTAATCGTCAAAGAGAAATGTAAGAAAATATATATTTATACAAAATAATATTGTTGTGTGCTCCTGTGTGACGGGTGGAATCATCCTAGTCCATGGTGTCCAGTTGTTTAGATCTACATTGGTGCATTTCCTTAATATTAATACTTTATTAAATACAAAATGTAAAAATATTTTTCATTGACATACATAAGTGTAAACAAGGTCACAAATTTTTTTTTCACACTGGACTTGCTCCAATCCCACTGTTTTAGGTTCTATTGCTGCATTGACCTGTTATTAACATTTATCGTGACCATTCTGCATTAATTGGTAGAATTTCTCCTCCATGTGGGTGCTTAAATGTACTATTTCCTACTCCCTATTCCTCCCATGTGCTATTAAATTTGCACTGCATACTAGTGATTAGTGGGGAGGTTGGTTAACCTGGGAGATAATATGGTCAAGCGCAGCTTTTACCAACCTGTTTAATACTTAATGTGGTTGTGCTGTCCTTAGTCCCGACGCGTGTTTCCCGCTTCTTCAGGGGATGTGTGCCTGTGTTATAAGTTGTGCCTTTATATAGCGGTGCCTTTAATGAGTGATTCCCGTCACATGGGTAGTGACGTTTGTGGGGTTTCCCTTTGTTGTGACGCGCGATCGCCCTTACTTCCGGGTTCACGTGCCAATTTCAAGTTCCGGCATCTGGAGCGCACGCTGCGTGTCAGTCACCACAGTATTGCTGCCGTGGAAATCAGGATCGTGCATGCGCGCCAAATTTGCCGTGATGTCAGAATCGGCTCCCAGGTAAGCGGGGTGATTTTGCGTGCAGGGGGAATTTCTATCTCACAGCTGCTTATAGTGTAAGGGGGTTGTGTACTGACATTAGCGTGACTATAGTGCCTTGGGATTTTTGTGGCTGTGGGTAATACTCCGAGATTAAAACTATATCTAATAGGGGAGTTCTGTTATTACATTTTATGGGACCGGACCCCTGTTATTCTACGTGATAGTATTATCGGCATCTCATCACACATACCAGGAATGATGGATTCTTCCCATTCTTACTTTTCTATCATCTCTGTGTATATAATCTAATCACTGTTAAGGCCCTGTCACACACAGAGATAAATCTGCGGCAGATCTGTGGTTGTAGTGAAATTGTGGACAATCAGTGCCAGGTTTGTGGCTGTACAAATGGACCAATATGTCCATGATTTCACTGCAACCACAGATCTGCCAAAGATTTATCTCTGTGTGTGACAGGGCCTTTAGACTTGCTATTTTTTCCCCTTCTAAATTTTTGGTATTTGTAGTGATTGTTACATTCAGTAGCATATTTCCATTTATTCTAACCCTCCAAATCCCAATAATTTCAATCCATCTATCTTTTGTATATTAATTTACTGACTCCTTCATATATTCACTTATTAATACCTATTGATTGGTGGTTAAACAATTTCATGTTAATCCTCTTATTAATCTTGTGGCTCCCCCTCCCCCTGCACCCAGCAACCGACGTCTGTCAATAACGGCCCTTACTTATTAACCTCTTATGCTATTACCCTTCATCATTTTTACATCATAGAATCTATAGAATCAAAACCAGTTGTTAATGGGATATTGATCATTACGCTCCATGATGAGTAGGGGTGAGGGCGGAGGGGGGAAGCCACTCTTTCTTCTTTTAAATGTGTTCATTTCTTTTCTCTCTTTTATGTTAACCAGTCCAAGGCCGCCATTGCTTCTTCCATGGAGCGTCCAAGGCCGCCATTGCTTCTTCCATGGAGCGTCCAAGGCCGCCATTGCTTCTTCCATGGAGCGTCCAAGGCCGCCATTGCTTCTTCCATGGAGCGTCCAAGGCCGCCATTGCTTCTTCCATGGAGCGTCCAAGGCCGCCATTGCTTCTTCCATGGAGCGTCCAAGGCCGCCATTGCTTCTTCCATGGAGCGTCCAAGGCCGCCATTGCTTCTTCCATGGAGCGTCCAAGGCCGCCATTGCGTCTTCCATGGAGCGTCCAAGGCCGCCATTGCTTCTTCCATGGAGCGTCCAAGGCCGCCATTGCTTCTTCCATGGAGCGTCCAAGGCCGCCATTGCTTCTTCCATGGAGCGTCCAAGGCCGCCATGGCTTCTTCCATGGAGCGTCCAAGGCCGCCATTGCTTCTTCCATGGAGCGTCCAAGGCTGCCATTGCTTCTTCCATGGAGCGTCCAAGGCCGCCATTGCTTCTTCCATGGAGCGTCCAAGGCCGCCATTGCTTCTTCCATGGAGCGTCCAAGGCCGCCATTGCTTCTTCCATGGAGCGTCCAAGGCCGCCATTGCTTCTTCCATGGAGCGTCCAAGGCCGCCATTGCTTCTTCCATGGAGCGGTCAATATTGTCATGAGAAATTAGATTAGATGAAGTCTAGGGCAAACAAAGGACCCCTATTAATACGTGTCTCTGCCTCCTCATCCTGCGGGAGCCCCAGGGTTCACGGCCATGTGTTCTTATCCTTTGTCCATGACTGCACCCTATATATGTTGTTTTGATGTTGAGCATATGTGTGTGTAATTAAAACAACCCTAAAATCCTATTGTGTTAATACATAAAAGTGGAGGAATCCATGGTAGAGACCTCCAATGCCGGATTACTCCAAAAAACAGTTGAAGTTAAAGTGTTCATTGAGTCCTTGAGGTGTGACCGTGCCTAGTCTGAAGATCCATTGGCTTTCCAAATGGGCCAAGGCTTTACTTACATCACCCCCTCTTGGTCCTAGATTCATTAAGTCCTATTGGATTGCACTGGTGACATTTTTGGAGGTGTCTGGGGATTGATTTTCGATGTTCATCCTCCTTTGCTGTCTTCGCTTTTTCGATGTCCCTTATATGTTCCCTCACCCTTATTTTAGGATCTGGTGTGGTGAGGCCTATCAGGGACATTCTGCTTGATGAATAACGTTTTTTGAGGTACAGGTGAGATGTGCTCTTATATCATAGATCTTTGAATCTTTATTTCCCTTAAAGAGAAGGATGTATCCATATTCCTGCATCCTTTACAGAGTCCACAAGGGCAGCCGGACCCGAGCAGCAGTGGGAGAGCGCAGCGTCCCCTCCTCCGCCCGCGACATATCCATATTCCTGCATCCTTTACAGCGTCCACAAGGGCAGCCGGACCCGAGCAGCAGTGGGAGAGCGCAGCGTCCCCTCCTCCGCCCGCGACATATCCATATTCCTGCATCCTTTACAGCGTCCACAAGGGCAGACGCCGGCTGTGGGATGGAATGGGTTAGCTCTGCTTTTTTGATGGTAACTGTGAACTAATGAATCTTTTAGATTTTTGCTCCTTCTTGCTGTTACCTTTGGATTATCCGGGATGCATTTTTTTGAGAATAGGGTCTGATTGTAACACATTCCAATGTCTTTTTAAATATTATTTATTATTATTATTATTATAGCGCCATTTATTCCATGGCGCTTTCCAAGTGAGAGAGGGTATACGTACAACAATCATTAACAGTAAAATAGATAGGAACTGTCCCCATTGATTGTGGAAGGTTGTAATCACCCTTAGGCTGTGTGCACACGTTGCGTCTTTTACCGCGGAAACGCTGCGTTTAGAACCGCAGCGTTTCAGTGGCAAATTGCATGCGTTCAGCTTTCCCAGCAAAGTGTATGAGAAAGCCGAAAAATCAGTGCACACCTGCGTTTCTAAACGCAGCGTTTTGGATGCCAAAAATCGGTGCGGAAAGAAAAGCAGCATGTCACTTCTTTTGTGCATTGTGGCTGCGTTCTCTCCCCCATTGAATCAGTGATGTGGGTCAGAACGCAGCTACACCGCAGTTCGCTGCTTTTTTGTTGCGGTCCGCGGGCTTTGTCGGCACGCCAGAACGCAGGCATTTACCTGGAAGTGAGGTCAAGAGGTTTCCTGTTGACCTCACTTACTGGCAAAGTTCAGGAAAGCCCCCGGTGTCGCCAAAGTGCCCGCCCCGACCCCCGACCCCCCTCCCGAAAATCCAACATGGCCGCGCGCACAGTAGCGCACCGGCCGCCGTGCTCCTATGATTTCTGTCGCATGTGCAATAACACATGCGACAGAAAAATGCCCCCAGGCCCTGCCCGGTCACCCCCTATTCCCCCCCGGTATTCCCCATTACCTGTCCGGTCGCAGCGCTGATCCCCCGCGGCCCCTCCTCCTTCACAGCAGACGCCGGTCAGTGCGGTCACATGAGCAGAGCAGCTGACAGCCAGCACGGTGTTCAGAGAGCTGCGCTGGCTGCTCGGCACTCTGCAGCTGTGACCCGGGGAGAATGGGTGCAGATTCTTTGCACCCACTCTCCTCAAATGGAGGGTCTGCCCTCCTAGAAAATGGGGGATACGTTCCCTGAGCGTGCCCCCATATTCTAGAAGGTCCAGAGGCGATGTGGGACGTCCATATGGATTTCTGCTGACCCATTTTTTTCAAATTTTTTGATTAAATTGGAGAACAAGGGAATGATTTAGGGAGTGTTTTTTCTAATAAAACATTTTTTGTCATTTTTTTTGCTTTTGTTTACTGTCAATTAGTGATGTCGGGTATCTGATAGACGCCGTGACATCACTAATTGCTGGGCTTGATGCCAGGTGACATTACACATCTGGTATCAACCCCATTTATTACCCTGTTTGCCAACGCACCAGGGCGCGGGATGAGTTGGGGCGAAGCGCCAGGATTGGCGCATCTAATGGATGCGCCACTTCTGGGGCGGCTGCGGCCTGCTATTTTTAGGCTGGGAAGAGTCCAATAACCATGGCTCTTCCCACCCTGAGAATACCAGACCCCAGCTGTCAGCTTCACCTTGGCTGGTGATCTAATTTGGGGGGACCCCACGTTATTTTTTTTTTAACTCTTTATTTATAAATAAAAAAAAAAGCCTGGGGAGCCCTCCAAATTGATCACCAGCCAAGATGAAGCTGCCAGCTGTGGTTTGCAGGCTACAGCTGTCTGCTTTACCCTGACTGGCTATCAAAAATAGGGGGGACCCACGCCATTTTTTTCATTGTTTGTTTTTTTTTTGTTTTTTTTTTGGATAAATACTAAGCTAGGCATCCTTTAGTGTCACATGAAAGGCACTAAAATTGCCAGTTTAGAATATGCAGACGGGGGTGGGACGTTATATATATTTGACATCCCTTCATCCATTGACACATTTTAGGCTGTGTGCCCACAATCAGGGTTTGCAGCGTTATGGGCGCTGAGTGTTTTCCCTGCGTCCATAACGCTGCGTTGTGCAGTAGAAGCACAGTGGAAGGATTTTTGGAGATCCCATGCCCACTCTGCTTCTTTTCTCCGCAGCATAAACTGACCGGTGGCGTGGCTTCCCGAGCCTCAGCATGTCAGTTTATGCTGCGGAGACGAGAGTGTTCTCTGCAGGTAGCATAGAGCTCCACAGCAGCCTGAACCCAAATCGTGGGCATGGGCAGCTGCAGGAAGGCTGGCACTGTGTACTAGACGCCGTGTCGCTGGATCATGGCCACATAGCCTTAGGCCCCTTTCACACGTCAGTGATTCTGGTTTGTGCTTTTTTTTAAACGTACCAGGATCACTGACATATGCGGACACATTATAATGAATGGGTCTGCTCACACATCAGTGATTTTTCACTGCACGTGTCTCCGTGCGGCGTACCCGCGTGTGCGTGATTGCTGCACGGAGACATGTCCATTTTTTTTCTGGCATCACTGATGTTCCACGGACCACGCAGTGGTGTGGTCCGTGAAACACGTGCCAGAAAAAAATGTGCTTTTAAAATAAAAATCATTTTAACTCACCCGGCGTCCAGCGATGTCTTCTGCAGCCTGTGCAGCTTGCTGCTTCTGAGCCAGCTCATTATTGTCGCGCATATTCATGATGTGCGACACAGCCGACCCGGAAGCAGCTGCTGCAGGGGTCAGCGCCGGCCGGATGCTGCACCGCGGGAGCGATCAGCACCATGGAGAGAGGGAGTGGGCGCAGGTGAGATGATTACTGAGTGCAATCACGGGCCACGGAGAACGGAGCCCGGATTGCACTTAGACAACCCACGTGTGCCGTGATTCACGGCACACGGAGGGACATGTGCGTGTTTTTCACTGACGTGTGAAACGGGCCTAAAAGTGAGAATATTGTTGCTACAGCAACATTTTGGGTGAAGTAGCTGTGGATTCAAAATGCTTAATATACTCCTGAATAAAATCCTTGAGGGGTGCAGATTCCAAAATGGGGTCACTTGTGGGGGTTTTCTGACGTATAGGTACCCAAGGGGCTCGGTGCGCGAAGTTTATTTCAACTTTTCCAAAATTCAAATGGTGCTCCTTCCATTCCAAGCCCTCCCATTTATCCAAACAGAATGTGGAGAAGGAAATGACATCACAGGGATTTTTTTCCAAAGGTCTGTGTTCAACCAACTTTATTAACACTGACAAGTCTTAAAAAACGCACCAAAAAAAAACGCATGAAAAACGCATGAAAAACGCATGAAAAACGCATGCGTTTTCGATGCGTTTTTCTCAAAAAGCATTGTTTACAATTCTCCCCTCTGCCAGAGGGTGCGTTTTTTTTCCGCGCTGGAAAAAAAGCAACGTGTGCACATAGCCTTACTGGTTGTTCTTGCGCCTCTTTTGGGTTAGGATACAAGAGGGCATCTCTTGTTGTTTCATTAGCCCTTCTGTAGCCCTTCTTTATCCATCTCCTGCTGTATCCTCTATGTAGAAAGCGATTTGTTTAAGTCATTAGCCTGTTTGTTACAATCTTCCTGTGTCGTGCAAATACGTTTTGTTCTCAAAAACTGTGAAGCAGGAATCCCTTTTAAGGTGGACTGTGGATGACAGGACTAGACATAGACTTATCCAGATTTCCATTTTTATGCTGACTCCATAATACATGTATATCTAACAGAGGGAGGAGTAATTACACATTTATAATATGCAAAAAGATTTTTATTGGTGCAAAATAAACTCAAAAATACAATACAATTGTATAAAAACACATTAAGAACTTGAAGTATTACAGTGTATGATACACAATGAAGGAGATTTGGAACACTATGCAGGTTATAATAACTATGGCTTAAAGCTGAGTGGAGGATACCGGGCACCGCCGATCCCTGTATGGCTGACAAAGCTGTGCTTTCAGGCAGGTGGAGACCTGGGTGCGTGTCCCAAAGCAAAGGCGATACAAGATCCACAATGAAGAGATGAAAGGTCGCACTCCAAAGGTCGAATAAAATATTTTTCTTTTTATTCCACGATCACATCAGGGGTACAGGTAGTGAGGGAGGATGAGGGGGTGCCACGTCGGACGACAGCAGCCGTTTCGCAAGTAACCTTGCTTCTACGGGTCCAGTGCATGCAAAGGTGCTGCATCCACCCTTAAATAACAGGTGAATTGGGTGCAGCATCCTTGCGTGAATGAAGTGCAAATTAAAAACATATACCAGCTGCACATATATCAAATTCACATAGAAACTTATTACATATCAATTCCAAAATGGATTATAAATAATTGTGACATACATGGGTATAGTTAGAGTAAAGAATTAAATATAGTGTTCATTATAGTTTAACCAAAGACATCTCAAAAAACACTATAAAAAACAGGCTTATAGGAAAAAACCAGCATTATAGGAACACTGACAAATCATTTTTGTCGTTCAGGCCCAGGGGACCGAGAGCATTTAAGTCTATAATCAATCTCGATTCCTTTCTAAGTAAAGAACGGTGCATATCACCTCCAGTGGGACAGGGATTAATTTTTATTACGCCTGCAAATTTTAAAAGGCGTGGATTACCACTATGATGTTCCTGCATATGGGCAATTAAACGTGGAGAACCCATCCCGGAGGTTATAGACTTAAAATGCTCCCGAAATCGAACATATAAAGGCCGAATTGTTTTACCTATATAATATTTTTGACAGGGGCAAAAAATAACATATACCAGATAATTAGACCTACATGTGATAAGATCTTTTATTTTGAATAGCTCAGTACCAATTTTTAAAGTGTGTCCTGTACAATGATATTCACAAAAGGGGCAGCCGCCGCACCTATGGTTTCCTTTGATTTTATTTCGGTCTAGCCACGTACCTAGTTTGGGTGTAGTAATACGATTATTTATCAGAACATCTCCTATGTTTTTGCATCGCCTATATGAAATCAAAGGACCCTCGTTTGTCATTTCACAGAGATCCTTGTCTTTATTAATTAAATGCCAGTGTTTTTTGATGCTTGATTTTATTGCATCATACATGGAATTAAATTTAAAATTAAAAACGCATCTAATTGAACTTTCGATTTTTGTTTTTTTCGAAATGGCATTTACATTTTTATTCTTATTTCCACTTTTATTTTTGTATTCTTTATTCTTATTTTTATCATTTGGATCATAATTTAAGGATTTTTCGAAGGCAGAATTGATAACTGATATGGGATATCCTCGTTCCAATAGACGTTTTTTCAAGTCTCATGCTTGATGCAGAAAGGTCTCAGAATTATTGTGTACTCTTTTTAGCCGTAAAAATTGTCCATATGGAAGGGCTCTCTTTGTATGGGAGGGGTGCGCACTATTAAAATGCAGCAGAGTGTTCACTGCAGTTGGTTTTCTATATACTTGTCTGTCAATAATACCATCCGATATACTGAGTGTGACATCTAAAAAATCCAATTTTTGGTCCCCAAAAACATGTGTAAAGTACATGTTGTAGGAATTATCATTATTTAGATATGACACAAAATTTTCAAAATCCTGCGCAGAACCGTCCCATACAAAGAAGCCATCATCCATGTATCTGGCATATTTTTTTATATGTTTCAGATATGGATTTTTAGGACTGTAGATAAAGTCTTCCTCAAATGCTGCCAAAAAGAGATTTGCAAAAGTACATGCGGCGGGGGTACCCATCGCGGTACCCCCGCATTGCAAGTACCACTGATCGTCAAATTTAAATGCGTTATGATGCAAAATAAAGCTTAAGGCTTCTGTGATGAAGTCTACTAAGATTGGATTCTGGTCAAAATTCAGCAAGACTCTCTTAATGGTCTGTACACCCTGATCCTGCGGGATACGGGTGTACAGACTCTCAATATCCAGAGCGGCAAGAGAGAAACCTTTCTGCCATTGAAAATTATCAAGCATTTTAATTAGATCTCCCGTATCTTTTAAGAACGAGGGAATGCGGGTCAATAATGGTTTAAGTAACCATTCTAGGTAGTGAGATAAGGGCTCTGTCACTGAACCTATTCCTGCCACAATGGGGCGGCCAGGGGGGGAGACACTGTTCTTGTGAATCTTTGGCAGATAATACCAATGAGGTTTTTTCGGAAAAAGAGGGAGTAATTTTTCAGCAGTTTTTTTAGAAATAGTACCTAAACTGACATATTTATGTAAAAGGCTTCTACGTTTTTTAACAAAAGACCCAGTGGGATCATTAGATAATTTCTGATATACTCTTATATCCTGAAGTTGCCTATTGGCTTCTTGCAAATAGGCTTCTTTTGTTAATAGAACAGTGGCGCCCCCCTTGTCCGCTCTGCGGATAATAATATCTTTTTGTGACTGCAGGATTTTTAGTGCCGCGGTTTCCCCCCGAGTGAGGTTCTGAGGAGGAGAGGGGTATTTTAGAGCTTGTATATCTTTTATTACCAGCTCCTGAAATAAGTCTATGCTGTTCCCAGGGGTTAGTGGGGGGCAAAAGGTAGATTTTATCCCTTTATTAAAAAATGAAGAACTAGATGTAGGATTTATTTGGGTACTTACAATACCTGAAGAACCGGGTTCAATGTGACTGGGGTCCGCTATACTTAAAAGAACAGACGCATCTTTTTCAATAGCAGTATATTCATTATTTGTACCAAAAAAGCCAAGTGGACCTATTTCACATTGTAAATCGGTTACTTCAGAAGTGGGCAAGCTTTTCTTTTGACTATAAA
The DNA here is from genome assembly GCF_048569485.1 of Anomaloglossus baeobatrachus. Taxonomy (NCBI): domain Eukaryota; kingdom Metazoa; phylum Chordata; class Amphibia; order Anura; family Aromobatidae; genus Anomaloglossus; species Anomaloglossus baeobatrachus. The sequence continues at coordinate 142,408 of NW_027445002.1, forward strand.
AATTTTTTAAATGCAGTTTTCTACAGCCCTTAAATAAATCAATATGAAAATCAGTCAAGTCAAATGATTCTGGTATACAATAGTTTAAGCCCTTTTCCAACACAGATAACATATCAGGTGTTAAAACCAACGAAGTAAGATTATATACTTTACGCAAACAACTGTGGCTTTATAATATTACCGCTTATTACAACAGCAGTGTGCCGTTACTTTGTGTCTGTGCAACTGTTAACAATAGTGGATGTCCACCCTTGCTGTGAACTCAGAGCAGTGCTGGTGCTAAGGCTTGTAAAATTCTATCGATATAGACACATAGTGTGAGCCCGCATATAGTGCATACCTCTGTTTGAACACAACGTGTGCAGCAGTCACATATAACAAAGTTATCATTTAAATGAAGCCAAATAGTTTAGGATCATACCCATATTAGTAACTTCCACGTGTTGTCTCCTGTGCCCCGATGCGCATTTCACATCGTGCTTCCTCAGGGGGCTGCTACATAATCGGCACCCCACATCTTATAAAGACGAACATTCACATGAGCCAGCTGGCAGTCATTAGCGGCGCACGCATGCCACCGTCCGATCACCCCTCCAGGCCCGCCGCTCGTCAGCGGCGAGGACGTGCGCGCACCGACTCCAAAAGTCAGCGCACACGCGTCAACCCCATAGCCAGCGGCGCGATCCGGGGCCAGGGACCGGAGTGCGGCAGGCGCGCGCACAGAACCGTAAGTAACGCTACATATCAATGCGTGCGCCGCTAATGACTGCCAGCTGGCTTATGTGAATGTTCGTCTTTATAAGATGTGGGGTGCCGATTATCTAGCAGCCCCCTGAGGAAGCACGATGTGAAATGCGCATCGGGGCACAGGAGACAACACGTGGAAGTTACTAATATGGGTATGATCCTAAACTATTTGGCTTCATTTAAATGATAACTTTGTTATATGTGACTGCTGCACACGCACTATATGCGGGCTCACACTATGTGTCTATAGTGATAGAATTTTACAAGCCTTAGCACCAGCACTGCTCTGAGTTCACAGCAAGGGTGGACATCCACTATTGTTAACAGTCGCACAGACACAAAGTAACGGCACACTGCTGTTGTAATAAACGATAATATTATAAAGCCACAGTTATTATAACCTGCATAGTGTTCCAAATCTCCTTCATTGTGTATCATACACTGTAATACTTCAAGTTTTTAATGTGTTTTATACAATTGTATTGTATTTTTGAGTTTATTTTGTACCAATACAAATCTTTTTGCATATTATAAATGCGTAATTACTCCTCCCTCTGTTAGATATATATGTGGATGACAGGACGTTGCATGTAGCAACGTATTCGTTGCTGTCTCTTTCTGAAATACATCTGTGACCAATTCCCCTTCTATTGTGGCCCTAATTTTTATATCGAGAAATTCCACCTCCCTACCATATTTATATGTGAGTCTTATATTTTTGTTATTATGGTTTAAACCATCCATGAATTTGTGTAGGCCCCTCTCGTCCCCCTCCCAGATGAACCAGATGTCGTCGATGTATCTGATCCAATTCTGGACCAGACACACCGACTCCACCGGATCCACCTGGAAGATGTTTCGTTCCCACAAGCCTAAAAAAAAATTTGCATAAGAGGGGGCACAAGAGGCCCCCATAGCTGTTCCTTGTATCTGGACATAGGTTTCCTCTTGAAACAAAAAACAGTTATGTGTCAAGATAAAATTTAATAGGTCCAAAATTAGCTGTATCAGTTCCGGATCTAAATTACTGGTGTGTAAAAAGAAGGAGCTGGAGCCTCCACATCAGCTGTGACCATGAGGGATGTTCTTCCTATGTTCCGGTTATCTAGGCTCTGTAGGGCTGTGGTGGTGTCCTTGATGTGTGACGGGAGGGCCTCTACCAATTTTTTTAGGTAGAACTCAATAAAATCACATATTGGTTCATTCAAACCACCATTTCCCGATACTATGGGTCTCCCGGGGGGGGGTCTTTTGGATTTTTATGTAGTTTGGGCACTAGATAGAAAGTTGGCATTCTGGGGTTAGGTCTCAAAATTCCCTCTTTTAGTTTTTTGGTGCTAGTCCCCTGTTCTACCGCTTTATCTAGAATATTAGTTAACTCTTTAAGGAAGTAATTTAATGGATTATATCTTAATTTTCTGTAGCAAATATTATTGTACAAGATTTTATGTACTTGTGCCTCGTATCGTGGTTCCTACGCAATTTAGGCGTAGATATAAGGACAAATGATGCAATTAATTCCCTAATACCTAGTAGTTTAATGTTCCAGTCCTTGGTGTCCACTGGTGTAAAGTTTAAGTCCTTAGTGTCCACTTACTGGTGTAATGCTCCAGTCCCTGGTGTCCACTGGTGTAATGCTCAAGTACTTGGTGTCCACAGGTGTAACGTTCCAGTCCTTGGTGTCAACTAGTGTAATGTTCCAGTCCTTGGTGTCCACTAGTGTAATGCTCCATTATCTGCTATCCATTGGTTTAATGCTCCAGTCCCTGCTGTCCACTGTTTAATGCTCCAGTGCTTGGTGTCCACTTGTGAACTGTTCCAATACCTGGTATCCACTGGTGTAATGCTCCAGTCCCTGGTGTCCACTGGTGTAATGCTCCAGTCCCTGGGGTCCACTGGTGTAATGCTCCAGTCCTTGGTGTCCACTGGTGTAATGCTCTAGTACTTTGTGTCCACTGGTGTAATGCTCTAGTACTTTGTGTCCACTGGTGCAATGCTCCTTTCCTTGGTGTCCACTGGTGTAATGCTCCTTTCCTTGGTGTCCACTGGTGTAATGCTCCTTTCCTTGGTGTCCACTGGTGTAATGCTCCTTTCCTTGGTGTCCACTGGTGTAATGCTCCTTTCCTTGGTGTCCACTGGTGTAATGCTCCTTTCCTTGGTGTCCACTGGTGTAATGCTCCAGTTCTTGGTGTCCATTGGTGTAATGCTCCAGTCCTTGGTGTCTACTGGTGTAATGCTCTAGTACTTTGTTCCCACTGGTGTAATGCTCCTTTCCTTGGTGTCCCCTGGTGTAATGCTCCTTTCCTTGGTGTCCCCTGGTGTACTGCTCCTGTTTTTGGTGTCCTGCTCCTGTTTTTGGTGTCCACTGGTGTACTGCTCCTGTTTTTGGTGTCCACTGGTGAACTGCTCCTGTTTTTGGTTTCCACTGGTGTAATGATCCAGTCCATGGTGTCCACTGGTGTACTGCTCCTGTTTTTGGTGTCCACTGGTGTACTGCTCCTGCTTTTTGTGTCCACTGGTGTAATGCTCCAGTCCTTGGTGTCCACTGGTGTAAAGCTCCTGTTTTTGGTGTCCACTGGTGTAATGCTCCAGTCCTTGATGTCCACTGGTGTACTGCTCCTGTTCTTGGTGTCCACTGGTGTAATGCTCCAGTCCCTGTTGGTGTACTCTTGCGTTCTTGGACTGTTGTTATGTGGCCTGATGGCCTGTGGTTGAGACTTTCAGTTTAATGTCATATTGCCTGGTATCTTGTAATTATGTGGATTTATTCTGACAGTCTAGTCTTATATCCCTGGTGTCCGGTGCTTTCGCGGTTTAGTTCTGCAGTGTAGTGGTATATTCATTTTTTGTCCTGTGGTTTGGCAGTTTAGTCCTGGAGTCTAGTGTTATATTCCCTGGTGTTCTGTGCTTTGGTGGTTTGGTCCCATAGCTCCCCCGATCCTGTAAAAAAAGGCTTCCTTCAAAACTCCGTGAAAAGAGAACACAAAATAATAGTAAAGTATGCAGCGCGTTTCTGACCACTCAGGATCATTTCTCATGGCCGATGAAGAAGGAGCATAAGTGATCCGAACCGCGCGGCATATTATACTCGTGGTGTTTTCTCTAAAGCCTTTCTTACTGGATCACGGACGCTGGATTCCCTCTGCTCTGTCCGAGGGTTTGTTGGTTTTTCCTGCAGTCTAGTGTTATATCCTCTGGGGTCCTGCAGTCTAGTGTTATATCCTCTGGGGTCCCGCAGTCTAGTGTTATATCCTCTGGGGTCCTGCAGTCTAGTGTTATATCCTCTGGGGTCCCGCAGTCTAGTGTTATATCCTCTGGGGTCCTGCAGTCTAGTGTTATATCCTCTGGGGTCCTGCAGTCTAGTGCTATATCCTCTAGGGTCCCGCAGTCTAGTGTTATATCCTCTGGGGTCCTGCAGTCTAGTGCTATATCCTCTGGGGTCCCGCAGTCTAGTGTTATATCCTCTGGGGTCCTGCAGTCTAGTGTTATATCCTCTGGGGTCCCGCAGTCTAGTGTTATATCCTCTGGGGTCCTGCAGTCTAGTGTTATATCCTCTGGGGTCCCGCAGTCTAGTGTTATATCCTCTGGGGTCCCGCAGTCTAGTGTTATATCCTCTGGGGTCCCGCAGTCTAGTGTTATATCCTGTGGGGTCCTGCAGTCTAGTGTTATATCCTCTGGGGTCCTGCAGTCTAGTGTTATATCCTCTGGGGTCCAGCAGTCTAGTGTTATATCCTCTGGGGTCCCGCAGTCTAGTGTTATATCCTCTGGGGTCCTGCAGTCTAGTGTTATATCCTCTGGGGTCCCGCAGTCTAGTGTTATATCCTCTGGGGTCCTGCAGTCTAGTGTTATATCCTCTGGGGTCCCGCAGTCTAGTGTTATATCCTCTGGGGTCCTGCAGTCTAGTGTTATATCCTCTGGGGTCCCGCAGTCTAGTGTTATATCCTCTGGGGTCCCGCAGTCTAGTGTTATATCCTCTGGGGTCCCGCAGTCTAGTGTTATATCCTGTGGGGTCCTGCAGTCTAGTGTTATATCCTCTGGGGTCCTGCAGTCTAGTGTTATATCCTCTGGGGTCCCGCAGTCTAGTGTTATATCCTCTGGGGTCCTGCAGTCTAGTGTTATATCCTCTGGGGTCCAGCAGTCTAGTGTTATATCCTCTGGGGTCCCGCAGTCTAGTGTTATATCCTCTGGGGTCCTGCAGTCTAGTGTTATATCCTCTGGGGTCCCGCAGTCTAGTGTTATATCCTCTGGGGTCCTGCAGTCTAGTGTTATATCCTCTGGGGTCCCGCAGTCTAGTGTTATATCCTCTGGGGTCCTGCAGTCTAGTGTTATATCCTCTGGGGTCCCGCAGTCTAGTGTTATATCCTCTGGGGTCCCGCAGTCTAGTGTTATATCCTCTGGGGTCCCGCAGTCTAGTGTTATATCCTGTGGGGTCCTGCAGTCTAGTGTTATATCCTCTGGGGTCCTGCAGTCTAGTGTTATATCCTCTGGGGTCCCGCAGTCTAGTGTTATATCCTCTGGGGTCCTGCAGTCTAGTGTTATATCCTCTGGGGTCCAGCAGTCTAGTGTTATATCCTCTGGGGTCCCGCAGTCTAGTGTTATATCCTCTGGGGTCCTGCAGTCTAGTGTTATATCCTCTGGGGTCCCGCAGTCTAGTGTTATATCCTCTGGGGTCCCGCAGTCTAGTGTTATATCCTCTGGGGTCCCGCAGTCTAGTGTTATATCCTCTGGGGTCCCGCAGTCTAGTGTTATATCCTCTGGGGTCCCGCAGTCTAGTGTTATATCCTCTGGGGTCCTGCAGTCTAGTGCTATATCCTCTGGGGTCCCGCAGTCTAGTGTTATATCCTCTGGGGTCCTGCAGTCTAGTGCTATATCCTCTGGGGTCCTGCAGTCTAGTGCTATATCCTCTGGGGTCCCGCAGTCTAGTGCTATATCCTCTGGGGTCCCGCAGTCTAGTGCTATATCCTCTGGGGTCCTGCAGTCTAGTGTTATATCCTCTGGGGTCCTGCAGTCTAGTGTTATATCCTCTGGGGTCCTGCAGTCTAGTGCTATATCCTCTGGGGTCCCGCAGTCTAGTGTTATATCCTCTGGGGTCCCGCAGTCTAGTGTTATATCCTCTGGGGTCCTGCAGTCTAGTGTTATATCCTCTGGGGTCCTGCAGTCTAGTGTTATATCCTCTGGGGTCCCGCAGTCTAGTGTTATATCCTCTGGGGTCCTGCAGTCTAGTGTTATATCCTCTGGGGTCCTGCAGTCTAGTGTTATATCCTCTGGGGTCCCGCAGTCTAGTGTTATATCCTCTGGGGTCCCGCAGTCTAGTGTTATATCCTCTGGGGTCCCGCAGTCTAGTGTTATATCCTCTGGGGTCCTGCAGTCTAGTGTTATATCCTCTGGGGTCCTGCAGTCTAGTGTTATATCCTCTGGGGTCCCGCAGTCTAGTGTTATATCCTCTGGGGTCCCGCAGTCTAGTGTTATATCCTCTGGGGTCCCGCAGTCTAGTGTTATATCCTCTGGGGTCCTGCAGTCTAGTGCTATATCCTCTGGGGTCCCGCAGTCTAGTGTTATATCCTCTGGGGTCCCGCAGTCTAGTGTTATATCCTCTGGGGTCCCGCAGTCTAGTGTTATATCCTCTGGGGTCCTGCAGTCTAGTGTTATATCCTCTGGGGTCCTGCAGTCTAGTGTTATATCCTCTGGGGTCCTGCAGTCTAGTGTTATATCCTCTGGGGTCCCGCAGTCTAGTGCTATATCCTCTGGGGTGCTGCAGTCTAGTGCTATATCCTCTGGGGTCCCGCAGTCTAGTGCTATATCCTCTGGGGTCCCGCAGTCTAGTGTTATATCCTCTGGGGTCCCGCAGTCTAGTGCTATATCCTCTGGGGTCCCGCAGTCTAGTGTTATATCCTCTGGGGTCCCGCAGTCTAGTGCTATATCCTCTGGGGTCCTGCAGTCTAGTGTTATATCCTCTGGGGTCCCGCAGTCTAGTGCTAAATCCTCTGGGGTCCCGCAGTCTAGTGCTATATCCTCTGGGGTCCTGCAGTCTAGTGTTATATCCTCTGGGGTCCCGCAGTCTAGTGCTATATCCTCTGGGGTCCCGCAGTCTAGTGCTATATCCTCTGGGGTCCCGCAGTCTAGTGTTATATCCTCTGGGGTCCTGCAGTCTAGTGCTATATCCTCTGGGGTCCCGCAGTCTAGTGCTATATCCTCTGGGGTCCCGCAGTCTAGTGTTATATCCTCTGGGGTTCTGCAGTCTAGTGTTATATCCTCTGGGGTCCCGCAGTCTAGTGTTATATCCTCTGGGGTTCTGCAGTCTAGTGCTATATCCTCTGGGGTCCCGCAGTCTAGTGTTATATCCTCTGGGGTCCCGCAGTCTAGTGTTATATCCTCTGGGGTCCCGCAGTCTAGTGTTATATCCTCTGGGGTCCCGCAGTCTAGTGTTATATCCTCTGGGGTCCCGCAGTCTAGTGTTATATCCTCTGGGGTCCCGCAGTCTAGTGTTATATCCTCTGGGGTTCTGCAGTCTAGTGTTATATCCTCTGGGGTTCTGCAGTCTAGTGTTATATCCTCTGGGGTCCCGCAGTCTAGTGCTATATCCTCTGGGGTTCTGCAGTCTAGTGTTATATCCTCTGGGGTTCTGCAGTCTAGTGCTATATCCTCTGGGGTCCCGCAGTCTAGTGCTATATCCTCTGGGGTCCCGCAGTCTAGTGTTATATCCTCTGGGGTCCCGCAGTCTAGTGTTATATCCTCTGGGGTCCCGCAGTCTAGTGTTATATCCTCTGGGGTTCTGCAATCTAGTGTTATATCCTCTGGGGTTCTGCAGTCTAGTGTTATATCCTCTGGGGTCCTGCAGTCTAGTGTTATATCCTCTGGGGTCCCGCAGTCTAGTGTTATATCCTCTGGGGTTCTGCAGTCTAGTGTTATATCCTCTGGGGTCCCGCAGTCTAGTGTTATATCCTCTGGGGTCCCGCAGTCTAGTGTTATATCCTCTGGGTTCTGCAGTCTAGTGCTATATCCTCTGGGGTCCTGCAGTCTAGTGTTATATCCTCTGGGGTCCCACAGTCTAGTGCTATATCCTCTGGGGTTCTGCAGTCTAGTGCTATATCCTCTGGGGTTCTGCAGTCTAGTGCTATATCCTCTGGGGTCCCGCAGTCTAGTGTTATATCCTCTGGGGTCCTGCAGTCTAGTGTTATATCCTCTGGGGTCCCGCAGTCTAGTGTTATATCCTCTGGGGTCCCGCAGTCTAGTGCTATATCCTCTGGGGTCCTGCAGTCTAGTGCTATATCCTCTGGGGTCCTGCAGTCTAGTGCTATATCCTCTGGGGTCCCGCAGTCTAGTGCTATATCCTCTGGGGTCCCGCAGTCTAGTGTTTTATCCTCTGGGGTTCTGCAGTCTAGTGTTATATCCTCTGGGGTCCCGCAGTCTAGTGTTATATCCTCTGGGGTTCTGCAGTCTAGTGCTATATCCTCTGGGGTCCCGCAGTCTAGTGTTATATCCACTAAGGTTCTGCAGTCTAGTGTTATATCCTCTGGGGTCCCGCAGTCTAGTGCTATATCCTCTGGGGCTCTGCAGTCTAGTGTTATATCCTCTGGGGTTCTGCAGTCTAGTGCTATATCCTCTGGGGTCCCGCAGTCTAGTGTTATATCCTCTGGGGTTCTGCAGTCTAGTGTTATATCCTCTGGGGTCCCGCAGTCTAGTGCTATATCCTCTGGGGTTCTGCAGTCTAGTGTTATATCCTCTGGGGTCCCGCAGGCTAGTGTTATATCCTCTGGGGTCCCGCAGTCTAGTGTTATATCCTCTGGGGTCCCGCAGTCTAGTGCTATATCCTCTGGGGTCCCGCAGTCTAGTGTTATATCCTCTGGGGTCCTGCAGTCTAGTGTTATATCCTCTGGGGTCCCGCAGTCTAGTGCTATATCCTCTGGGGTCCTGCAGTCTAGTGTTATATCCTCTGGGGTCCCGCAGGCTAGTGTTATATCCTCTGGGGTCCCGCAGTCTAGTGTTATATCCTCTGGGGTCCTGCAGTCTAGTGTTATATCCTCTGGGGTCCCGCAGGCTAGTGCTATATCCTCTGGGGTTCTGCAGTCTAGTGCTATATTCTCTGGGGTCCCGCAGTCTAGTGTTATATCCTCTGGGGTCCCGCAGTCTAGTGTTATATCCTCTAGGGTCCCGCAGTCTAGTGTTATATCCTCTGGGGTCCTGCAGTCTAGTGTTATATCCTCTGGGGTCCCGCAGTCTAGTGTTATATCCTCTGGGGTCCCGCAGTCTAGTGTTATATCCTCTGGGGTCCTGCAGTCTAGTGTTATATCCTCTGGGGTCCCGCAGTCTAGTGTTATATCCTCTGGGGTTCTGCAGTCTAGTGCTATATCCTCTGGGGTCCCGCAGTCTAGTGTTATATCCTCTGGGGTCCTGCAGTCTAGTGTTATATCCTCTGGGGTCCTGCAGTCTAGTGTTATATCCTCTGGGGTTCTGCAGTCTAGTGCTATATCCTCTGGGGTCCCGCAGTCTAGTGGGTTCGTGCCGGGTTCCCATCTCATGCATGGTTTCCATTCTTCTGTTAGTGGTTGATGTTTTGCTTCCAGGCTGGTGGCTCCACACACCCTGCTATTACCTGGAGATAGGACCTTGCATGGTGTGTTGTCTTCTCGAGTTTGGCCTCATTTTTGTCTTCTACATCGGGGCTGTCCATGACTATGGTCCTATCTGTCTGATGTGACAGTCCTCTGGGTTCTGGTACTGATCTATTCTTGTGCCTCTTCCCACCAGATACGGTGTCGCAGGGTCTGAGCTGCAGCTTTGATATATTGAACCATGTTGGTCAGCGACTGTTCCAGGCGTTTCAGCATATTGCGGTCTGCGCACCTCTGTACGACGTGAAGATCATGGACAACAGCGGAAATGAGGTTCTGCAGCTGCTGGAGAGCTGCGGCTGCACCTGTACCCGGGAGGTGAGTGTGGAGACACGGGGGTCAGTGGGTGCTCTTCTGTGGAGACACGGGGGTCAGTGGGTGCTCTCCTGTAGAGACACGGGGGTCAGTGGGTGCTCTCCTGTGGAGACACGGGGGTCAGTGGGTGCTCTCCTGTGGAGACACGGGGGGTCAGTGGGTGCTCTCCTGTGGAGACACGGGGGTCAGTGGGTGCTCTCCTGTGGAGACACGGGGGTCAGTGGGTGCTCTCCTGTGGAGACACGGGGGTCAGTGGGTGCTCTCCTGTGGAGACACGGGGGTCAGTGGGTGCTCTCCTGTGGAGACACGGGGGTCAGTGGGTGCTCTCCTGTGGAGACACGGGGGTCAGTGGGTGCTCTCCTGTGGAGACACGGGGGTCAGTGGGTGCTCTCCTGTGGAGACACGGGGGTCAGTGGGTGCTCTCCTGTGGAGACACGGGGGTCAGTGGGTGCTCTCCTGTAGAGACACGGGGGTCAGTGGGTGCTCTCCTGTGGAGACACGGGGATCAGTGGGTGCTCTTCTGTGGAGACACGGGGGTCAGTGGGTGCTCTCCTGTAGAGACACGGGGGTCAGTGGGTGCTCTTCTGTGGAGACACGGGGGTCAGTGGGTGCTCTCCTGTGGAGACACGGGGGTCAGTGGGTGCTCTCCTGTGGAGACACGGGGGTCAGTGGGTGCTCTCCTGTGGAGACACGGGGGTCAGTGGGTGCTCTCCTGTGGAGACACGGGGGTCAGTGGGTGCTCTCCTGTGGAGACACGGGGGGCAGTGGGTGCTCTCCTGTGGAGATACGGGGGTCAGTGGGTGCTCTCCTGTGGAGACACGGGGGTCAGTGGGTGCACTCCTGTGGAGACACGGGGGTCAGTGGGTGCTCTCCTGTGGAGACACGGGGGTCAGTGGGTGCACTCCTGTGGAGACACGGGGGTCAGTGGGTGCTCTCATTAGCTGGCCCGGCCCCCTTTAGAAAGACAGCGTGGCCCAGTGCTCATCCCAACTGACCGCACTACCTCCTTAACCGTGGGTGGAACACTACTCAGACAACACAGGGTGAGGGAATCACAATAATAAGACTTTATTGGATCCCCAAAATATTAACGGCACATAACACATAACCAGCAAAACACACAAATGTAACAGGCAACATTTTCTCACCCTTCCGCTGCTCACCAGGGATTAGAATGTCCGTGCCTCAGAGGTTCCAGGGCTACTTACTCCAATCCAGCAGCACCCCGCTTTCGACAGGCACCCACAGAGAATGGAATAACGCCAGATTTAGGAAGCTGGCTGAGGACCGCAAAGTCTGTAGCCAGGTGACCAAATTGTCCCAACCTGGGTTTCCTCCTTAAGTAGTCTCTGGTATGATGATGTGATATAATCCTGGCAGCCGGAATCGAAATCCCTAGACTGTGGTACGGTCTCCAATCGGAATCGGAGTCCCTAGATTGAAGCCTTGTAGCCAAGTGATCCTCTAGTCGGAGCCAAAGTCCCTAGACCGAGTCCAAAAGGCATCCTGGTTCTGATCCCCTAGTCAGCTCCTAAGAGCTTAGACTGGATCATGCAACATCTATCAACCACTGGTGACTTAAAGAAGTCCCCTTTTATAGCCATAGCCTTCCCTTCGGATATACTGTGCCCTTATTGGATTGCATGTACAAGATTGCTTCTTTTATTGGATGAATTTCAAGCTATATTCAAGTATCCAGAGACAAGGGTGAGACAGGTAAGTTACATCACATCTAGCAATTCACTTAGTAATACAATGGGAAGTTCACATAATTGAGTTATCTGGGTGTCTGGCCTTCAGTGGCCAAAACAATTACATGAGTCAACAAAAACTTCAATACTAAACTCCCAAGAGTCTTGTAGAACAATGAGGGATCATCCCCCATCTGTAAACAAACTGTCTTCATGTCTGGCGGAATGTTAAGAAACTTTAACCCATGCTAGGCATTCAGAGTCCATGTCATCACAGTGATACGGGACTGTGACCTGGACCCGGGAGGTGAGGCGGGACTGTGACCTGGACCCGGGAGGTGAGGCGGGACTGTGACCCGGGAGGTGAGGTGACCTGTACCCGGGAGGTGAGGCGGGACTGTGACCCGTACTCGGGAGGTGAGGCGGGACTGTGACCTGTACCCGGGAGGTGAGGCGAGACTGTCCCCTGTACCCGGGAGGTGAGGCGGGACTGTGACCTGTACCCGGGAGGTGAGGCGAGACTGTGACCTGTACTCGGGAGGTGAGGCGGGACTGTGACCTGTACCCGGGAGGTGAGGCGGGATTGTGACCTGTACCCGGGAGGTGAGGCGAGACTGTGACCTGTACCCGGGAGGTGAGGCGAGACTGTGACCTGTACCCGGGAGGTGAGGCGAGACTGTGACCTGTACCCGGGAGGTGAGGCGGGACTGTGACCTGTACCCGGGAGGTGAGGCGGGACTGTGACCTGTGACCCGGGAGGTGAGGCGAGACAGTGAACTGTACCCGGGAGGTGAGGCGAGACTGTGACCTGTACCCGGGAGGTGAGGCGGGACTGTGAACTGTACCCGGGAGGTGAGGCGGGACTGTGACCTGTACCCGGGAGGTGAGGCGGGACTGTGACCTGTGACCCGGGAGGTGAGGCGAGACAGTGAACTGTACCCGGGAGGTGAGGCGAGACAGTGACCTGTACCCGGGAGGTGAGGCGGGACTGTGATCTGTACCCGGGAGGTGAGGCGAGACTGTGACCTGTACCCGGGAGGTGAGGCGAGACAGTGAACTGTACCCGGGAGGTGAGGCGAGACAGTGAACTGTACCCGGGAGGTGAGGCGAGGCAGTGAACTGTACCCGGGAGGTGAGGCGAGACAGTGACCTGTACCCGGGAGGTGAGGCGAGACTGTGACCTGTGACCCGGGAGGTGAGGCGAGACACTGAACTGTACCCGGGAGGTGAGGCGAGACTGTGACCTGTACCCGGGAGGTGAGGCGAGACAGTGAACTGTACCCGGGAGGTGAGGCGAGACAGTGACCTGTACCCGGGAGGTGAGGCGAGACTGTGAACTGTGACCCGGGAGGTGAGGCGGGACTGTGACCTGTACCCGGGAGGTGAGGCGAGACTGTGACCTGTACTCGGGAGGTGAGGCGGGACTGTGACCTGTACCCGGGAGGTGAGGCGGGACTGTGATCTGTACCCGGGAGGTGAGGCGAGACTGTGACCTGTACCCGGGAGGTGAGGCGAGACAGTGAACTGTACCCGGGAGGTGAGGCGAGACAGTGAACTGTACCCGGGAGGTGAGGCGAGACAGTGACCTGTACCCGGGAGGTGAGGCGAGGCAGTGAACTGTACCCGGGAGGTGAGGCGAGACAGTGACCTGTACCCGGGAGGTGAGGCGAGACTGTGACCTGTGACCCGGGAGGTGAGGCGAGACAGTGAACTGTACCCGGGAGGTGAGGCGAGACTGTGACCTGTACCCGGGAGGTGAGGCGAGACAGTGAACTGTACCCGGGAGGTGAGGCGAGACAGTGACCTGTACCCGGGAGGTGAGGCGAGACTGTGAACTGTGACCCGGGAGGTGAGGCGAGACAGTGAACTGTACCCGGGAGGTGAGGCGAGACTGTGACCTGTACCCGGGAGGTGAGGCGAGACAGTGAACTGTACCCGGGAGGTG